>NC_090753.1:24941610-24944110 GCF_036898095.1 Palaemon carinicauda | reverse complement strand
TATTGCTATAAAAAGATATTATTAATGAAAAATAGCTTATCATTCCATATGAAGTTACGTATGGATACTACTAGCATATAAACAATATAATACTTTTATATTACATCGAGTGCTAATTAGAAAATATATAACAATATGAGTTAGACAGATGGAAAATAACTGAAAATTATATAAAAAACAAGTTAGAATGATCAATTACAGGTTGCATTGAACATGACAAGAATTGTCCAGTTAACCGGGTATTTGAGAGCATTGATTATAGTTTAAAGGCCACTCGTGAACGCAGAGGCCAGGGACTGTGACAATACCCTAGAGATTGACCATATATACAAATGATCAGCGTCCAAGCCCCTTCTCCAATTAAGCTAGGAAGAGGGAGGGCCAGGCAATGGCAGCTGATGATTCAGCAGGTAGAGCAATAGGCTCCTGCAAGGATGGTGAGATTGCAGACACTAAAGGAACTATCGAGCTTGACCAAGTCTCAAAGCCCAGTCCGTCGATTGCTTAAAAGGGACGTTTCAGATAAGCCACCACAACCTCTAAAATGGATATTCTGTAAGTATTCTTGTTAAGTAATCATTAAAGACAGTAATAAGTTGTATATTCTTATCTCCCTACCTTCCATTTAAAACCAAACATGGCGGTATTCCATTAACTTTTAGAATCCATTGTTCTCAATAATCAATCGTTAATTACTAATCAATTAACATAAGGAAATAACAGTCAAGTACATCATTGTAATAGCCTGTCTCACCTGTTTTACTTGATACAAACATGGCCGTTTTCTATCAGTTTCGAGAGTTGATTGATTTTTTTTATATACTAATCAAAAAAAAAAAATCATGCTTGGAGAGTCGTTGTGGGTGTCCATTAGAGTTTAGACAGATTGGCTGAGTGTTAATGGATGAGTAGGCCTTTAGAATTAGTTCCTTTAGAATGTTTGATCAATTATGAAGTTAGTAATTAATGGTCTGGCACAATTTTATGTCCAGATATCAATGAGTACTCTCTTCTAGAGTCTACATACCGAATTTCAAGCTGATCTGACGCCTATAAATAAAACTTTTTGTTTTTACTTTTTAATTAATTACTAATTAGAGAGATAGAATCTTTGAAAAGAATTCAGAGTATTGATTGATACTAACCCATAAAATATCCAGTTGGACACAAGCATTCCTGGCACACTTTTGAGGAAATTCACCCAGCCATACCCTTACTGCGTTGAGAGTTCCTGTCTTTAGTCCAGCCCACCTCCTCTGCCATCTCTTCATAGATTACCTTATTGGTTACTAATCGTAACGTTAGGGTGTGACAGAATGCACTTCTTTAGAGCAAGGTGTACCAGGGACTCCTATATCCAACTGTACCTAATAATTTTCATGACGTATAGTTCTCGAATAACGGAGTAGGAAAATAATGGTATTGTACACTCCAGGAACTAAAAGAACAACAGGAGCAGGGACTAGACAGGTCATCAGCCTGTAACAATAATCAACATTCAGACAACACTTTAACAGCATAACTTGATGATGACAATGCGCAGGGAGGTTGGGTATGAGAATTGTGTTGAGCTTAGAGAGATCGCATAGGAAAGAAGTCATTTTAAGGCCCTATGCATCCTCTGGGTGCCAGAAAATTAGGTAATTATTAAATGGTGACTTATAAGAAAACAGTTTCAACCCTTTTGGTACCGAATCACTGATTTTAGATTATTACAATTTAAGCCACAAAGAAGTAATATCGTGTCATCTCTAATTAAGAAAGCGTCCCATGATTGTTCCAGGAATGAAGAAAATAAAGTTTAAAATCCATAAGAAGAATTTCACAAACTCAGAAGTACGATAATTTTGTGGTTACATAAACTTCCAGTATTTTATTAAGAATCCAAACCCAAAGAAAAAAAAAGTAAATCCTTTTGAGATAAAAACAGTAATTCCAAAACCCAAATTTATCTTCATAAAAAAGAAACTAACCTCCAGAACCAACAACCTAATATAGATTAGAAGCTGTAATCTGCAATTGATAATCCATTTGAACCTTGGTTAAAACCAAAGGTCCATATGAGCGATGACAAACCTCGTGAAAGCTGTTTCAAGAGAAATAACCTGATATTTCAGAAAAAGTGATGGTGGCTGATGTGTTTCAGTCAACACGATAACTCATGGATCTCTGTTAGGATTTTTGTTATACACCAATAATGTCTGTTGGAAAGCATTAGGATAGAAGAAGAAGAAGAAGAAAAAAAAGAACAAGAGCAGCAACAACAACAACAAAAACAACAATTCTCAATATAAAGTATTTATTTATTCTAGATCAATAGTGTGTGCTAGAAGAAGAAGAAGAAGAAGAAGCAGACTGTTATAGTGATGTTCTTTAGTTTTTTTTTATTTGAAAGAAAGATATATTGTGCTGACGAAGAACCACTAAGTTAAACTGAAAATTTGAGAGCTAAAAACAGTAAAATCAACACAGCTGGGAATGAAATGGAGCTAAAGCTGTT
>NC_090753.1:24929110-24936610 GCF_036898095.1 Palaemon carinicauda | reverse complement strand
ATGAATCCCTTATGAAGATCACTTCCCCTCGGTATTGAAAAAAACAATTCAGTTAATTAAACTAAGCGTGTCAAATAGCTTTTTCTCTTTCAATGGAAATTTTTACAAACTGAAATTTGATTGTAGTATGGGCAACCCGTTATCTCCAATTTTAGCCAATCTCTACATAGAATACTTTGAAATGGAAATTTTAACAACAATTAAACCTACGAACATGGTTTGGCAAGGCTATATCATGACATTTTCACATATTGGGATGATAGCTGGGGAGATTTTAATATATTTTTCAATAATCTAAATTCCCTAGTCCCTAGCATAAAATTTAAAACGGAATGGGAAAAAGATGGAAAACTAACTCTTTTGGGCATACTAATTATAAGGGAATCGACAGGGTATAATTTCACTGTGTATAGAAAACCAACTTTCTCTATTTCCTACATTCGTTTCTTTAGTTATCACGATATTTCAGTAAGAATTGGAGTAGCTTGCAATCTATTTCTTAAAGGTTTGAGAATCTGTTCACAAGCCTACCTAAATAAAGAATTTGAAATAATTCGGAAACAACTCGCCCAGCTATTCTACCCGACGTACGTCATAGAAAAGGCCATCAACGAAGCCAACACGATATATTATAAAGATCATGTTACTAACCAAGGAGATTTTAAAAATAAGATAAAACTCCCATATATAGAAGGTATTGAAAATATAACAAATAATATCAAAACTGAGAACCCCTTGTTTTTTCATATCCAAAGACCATAGGAAGCGCCCTTATTAATGTTTATCAAAATAAAAGAGATATAGAATCCGGCGTTTATAAAGTACCATGTGGGGATTGTGAAAAAGTTTACGTTGGGCAAACGGGCCGCCCGGTCGCTATCTCAAAGATTATCCGAGCACAAAAGATCTGTTAGGTATGGCTATGAAAACTCAGAGATTTAGGGCACCAGATTAACTGGAGTGAGTCGTCTTTGCTTTTTAAGAGTACCTGTCCGTACATAAGGAAAATCCTGGAATCCGCCATCATAAATCAATCAAACACAATGAACCTATCTGGCGGCCAATGGACCCTATCATTTAAAAGATAATCCACGGAGACCGACCACAAGATATGCATCAGAGGTCAAGACATCCTCCGAGCGGCTTAGCAATAAGAAGACGCTCCTGGATGTAATTAAATTTGGCTAATCCTTCCAGCAATTATAAAACACTGTCTAAGAATTGAACACATCCTTTTGCTTTCTTATATAAACCGTCACTCTCCACTGTATTCCTCATTTTTACTCTACATCCTGAAGAGGGTCAATGTTTATTGACCGAAATATAGTGATTTATTTATTTCCTTTGTTTCTTTTATGGGCCTTTTTGGGAAAAAAAAACATGTTAAACTGTTTGATTACAGTTATTAATAAGACATATATATATATATATATATATATATATATATATATATATATATATATATATATATATATATATATATATACATATATATATATATATATATATATATATATATATATATATATATATATATATATATATATATATGTATATATATATATATATATATATATATATATATATATATATATATATATATATACATACAATCGTGCTAGGCAGTAAATCCTAGCAATCCATGTTTGCCAACATTTATACTTTTATAAGAGGATGATCCTGTACCACCCGTGTGTCATACGAGCGTACACAATAACAACATTTCTCTTTCTTGTATATATTATCCTTTGTATCTTCGTTCTCTCCTCTTAGTGACAGCAACTTGTTTCAACATGAGTGCATACTCGATTGTTAACTGTTATCAGACCTTATTGCCAGTTGACAAGAAATAGCATGTCTGTATTTTGTGACCTTCCTACCGGGACCTTGTGTGTATATATACTCAATGTGTCGTAAAAAAGTTACTCGGTAGCTTTCATCTTGCCTTTGAGTCACAACCTACTCTTGGCTCATCACATTGGTGACCCCGAAAGTCGACAGGCTCTTCCAGCCTTCCCACCCACCCCTTCACTGTCACTATGACGTACTCCACGGAAATTGGCGCCGCCCCATTCAAACTTTCACCGTTCGCCAGCGGAGAGGTGTTCGTTGGGTTTCTGCGCGCAGAGGTCCTGTTCCGCAACAAGAGCGTGACTCGCTCAACCACCAAAGCAGATTATGTTCTCGCGGTGATACCCAAGGACACCTTCCCAGAAATCTCCGACTGGCTTTGTGAACAAGGAGACACCCCAATAGTGTATGACGCCCTCAAAACATACCTTATACAGCAGAACTCGCGATCATAGAGCAAAGCTTTTTCAGCTCTCTCAACAACCGTTGGAGGACCAAAGGGCTTCGTTCACCCTCAGGTAAATGACCAGTATCGCTCTCCTGCAACCAGCCGCAGACGGCTCTCCTCATAAGGTGAACCTACTTCGCTCCCTTTGGGTACGCCGCTTACCCGAACCTGTACGCACTTTCATATCCATTGTCGATTGTTTACCCATAAAGGAGTTGATGATCAAAGCCGACGCCCTTATAGACAGCCAGCTCACGACCTTCAAGACACCCATCAATGCCTCCACTCCTGACGACGAGAACACCTATTCAACGTCAAACGGAGCTGAGGTAGGATACACATGCCTACCCTGTGAGGTGCCGGAGCGGCGATAAAGCCACCTATCACCCACCACTCTCTCGCGCCCTAACCACCGACTTCTATAGCCATTTAACTGTCTCCCATCGTCCGTAGTTTTGCTACTACCACTCCAGATTCGGGGCTGCCGCGAAGAAATGAGCCAAGGATTGTTAGTGGCCAAAAAACGTGTAAGAAAGCCATGGCTCGTGGCGGTGGCCTTCCGTGTTTCTAATCTTTTCTTTTTACATGATGCAGGAACGGCCGTGCGATTTTTGGTAGACTTGGTTGCTTGTTGTTCTCTTTTGCCAAGGGAACTCTTCAGGACACGACCTAGTCTGTCTAAGCCTGCTGACGTCCGCCTGGTAGTTGCCAACGGATCACCGATACCCACCTACGGTTACGAGAAACTCATATTATCTTTCGGAAAAGGCAAATTTGATTGTAAGTTTCTCGGTGGTGACGTCACATTGCCAAGCCTCGGTGCGGTTCCCTTTCTCATTTCCCTCTTCTGGGTGATGTTGCCCACAAACGATTGGTCAACACAGACTCGTACTTGTAGACGCCTCTTCAACCTGGCCCCTACAACCTCGCTCCCCACATCAGCCCACCCACGGATGACTACGCCTACATCCTCACGTCATACCCGGATGTTTTCCATCCAGAACTTCGCCAAATGCCCATGGCTCACGCCAAACACGGTATTTTTCACCATATCAAGAACACAGATGCCGCAGTCTTTGCCAAATTCAGACCTCTGGCACCGGATCAATTGGCAGCCGCCAAATGGACGTTCGCCGATATGGAAGAAATGGGCAATTGCCAAAAGGCCTCCAGCCGTGGTCATCACCCTTACACATTGTCCTGAAGAAAGACGGCTCCCTCCGTCTGTGTGGTGATTACAGACGCCTGAACATGCAAACAGAACCGGATCACTACCCCCTCTCAAAGATTGCCGACTTGACCACCTACCTGCACAAAGTGAAGGTTTTCTCCACGCTCGACCTCCTGAAGGGATATTATCAGGTATCTATGAACCCAGAAGACATCCCTAAGACAGCCATTAACACTTCCTTCAATACATACACCCTCAATTACTCCTGTTTTGGCCTTCGTAATGCTGGGGCCACTTTTCAACGTCTCAAAAAGGGCATCTTAGGGGGGCCTCCTATTCTGTGTATGTTACGTAGACGACATACTTGTGCTCTACTCTTCAAAAGAGGAACACCTTCGTCACTTGCGCATCGTGCTCGACCGGCTTCAACAAAACGGCCTTATAGCTCGGTACGACAAGTGTATCTTTGGTGCCAACGAAGTGTTATTCTTAGGGCACAGCATCTCTCCTGAAGGAGTCTATCCGATTCCTGAGAAGGTATCATTGGTTCAGGACTTTCCCAAGCCCTCGACCGTCAAAGCACTGCAGGAATTCTTGGGCATGATCAACTATTATCACTGTTTTCTGCCAGCCATTGCTGCCATTCTTGCTCCCCTCTACGCCTCCCTCTAGGGCAACCCAAAAGAACTGAAGTGTGTCCCCCTTCAAGAAGTGGCCTTCTGCAACGCAAAGAATGCCTATAAACCGCTGCTGCTCTCACTTTTCCTGTCTACATGCCCCTCTCCTTCTCTCCACTATGCCAGCAACGTCGCTATTGGTGCAGTACTTGAACAGGTGGTCAACGGCTTGCCCCGCTCATTATCCTTCTTCAGCAGAAAACTGTGCAAGGCAGAATAAGGTTATTCTATCTTTGATCACGAATTGCTGGCGGTGCACTTGGCTGTCCGTCACTTTCACCATTTTTGAGAGGTTACCCCTTCATCATTCGCGCAGACCGAATGCTTCTTGTGCACGCCTTCACTTGACAGTCTGACGCCTGGTTTGCCCGTCAACGCCGGCATCACTCCGCCGTGGCGAAATACAATTGCACCCTTCAACATGTCCCTGGGAAAATGAATCCTGTTGCCGATGCCCCTGTCAACAAACACGTTGGCCTCCGTTCAACGAGGATTGGATTAAAACGCCTTGGCTTGCCTTGGCTCGTCACAAGCAACTTGGTGGAGTAATGAGAGCTTTGGGTGCGGAGGAAATGCCCCTCTGAATCTCAATGAAGTCACTGGCAGCAGGGTGACAGATCGGTTTAAGGTGATGGACAAATGGTCTTCGGCTTCTATTCCTAATGCCTTGCGGTTGATCTTATTAGAATTAGTATGTACTGGCAAGGGGCACTTGCCTTAGTTAGATAGTCACTGCGTATCACAAAGAATTGGCTATCCTTTAATATACCTAGCCAATGAATCCTCTATGGATTTAGTCAGTCTTGGATAGAGAAGATGTAAGAATGGCACCCAGTTCTGAGTGTAGCGGGGTGCTAAGAATCTCCCGGTTTATAAATACTAAAGAAATATTGAAAATAGGTAATTGGAATGTTAGACCCATGAATCAGATTAGGAAGTTACAAGTGGAGAGGGAATTTATGAAATATAGTGTGTATATCTTGGTCCTAAATGAAACACGTTGTAAGGGAATAGGTATGGAAACTTTAGACCAAGGGAATATATATATTTACTCAGGATTTTCTGATGTAGCAGGAAGAGAAGGCATAGCGTTGATGATGACACCAAGAGTAGAAAAGAAATTAACCGAGTGGAGAGCTGTAAATAGTAGAATTCTACTAGCAAAGTTAAAATCAAATGAGTGTATTATGAGTATTATAGTTTGCTATTCCCTAACAAATGATTCCACTGAAGAAAGGAAAAATGATTACTCTGAAGAACTGCAAAGGCTAAAAGATGAGATCCGAGAGAGAGAGATATGAAAATTGTGATTGGATTGGCGACTTCAATGCTAAAGTTGGAAGGAATAATCAAGGGATAGAGAATGTGATGGGTGTCGAGGGTCTTGGCCAGGTTGCAAATGAAAATGGAGCACATTTCATAAGTTTCTGTTCAGCAAACCATCTAGTCATTGGACTTACTCTGTTCCAACATAAGAACATCCACAAGTATACATAGACTTTACCATGTGGCAATTAATGAAGAATGGTGTGATATTTAGAACATATATCAGTCAGTTGGTAGTGAAGTCTTGCGACAAACAGCTACAAGGACAAAGCTATGGAAATCGAATAATACTTGGGATACTATAAAAAGGAGACAAAGACAGAAATTGATTGTTGGAAGTTTTCGAGGAAGTAATGATAATGGCAAGGCAGAGCATGCTAAGTATTCCAGTATTGACAGCGAGGTCAAAAGAAAAGCTAGGAATGACTGGAGAGAGTATTTAGACAGTAAAGCAGATGAGGCCGACACAGCTATGGATTCAGGAAGTGGCTCTGGTGTGAGAATTGCTCATAGAATTATTAATGAAATCTCGACTGGGGCAAAAAAGAAGAAGCATATACCCATCAAAAAAGAGATGGCTCTGTTATAGCAACAGAAGATGAAGAAAGAGTACGTTGGATGTAACATTTTACTGAGGTTATGAATAGGACATATTAAGGGAATAATTGGATTGATATACCTGAAGCTGATGAAGACCATGATGTGCCCATGAATGAATTCAGTGTGTTTGAAGTCGAAGCTATCCTAAAAAAACTAAAGAGATGGAAGGCCCGGGAATACTATGGAATAACTGCCGAGATGATATTGGCCAAAAATTAAGTGACTCCCATATTACTTACAAGATTATTTCGCAGAATGTGGCATGAAGAAGCAAAACCTGATGAATGGGAGTTAGGAATGTTGGTTAAATTAGCTAAAAGGGAGATCTGATTGGTTGCAATAATTACAGAGGCATAACAATTACGCAGTTGTTATGAAAATATTTGGTATGCTTATTCTTAAGAGACTAGAGAGAAATATTGATAAAAAGCTGAGAGATGAACAAACAGGATTTAGAAAAGGTAGAAATTGCACTGACCAAATTTTAATTTTGAGACATGTTGTACTGCAATGCGTGGAATATAGAAATCCCCTTTTGATGGTATTTGTGGACTATGAAAAAGCCTTTGATAGTTTGCACCGACCATTTTCGTGGAAAATCCTGCGTTATTATGGAATTCCTCTTAAATATGTAAATTTGATTAAGTCTGTTCATGAGCATAGCAAGTGGAGAGTTAATGTTAATGGAGTTTGATCAAACGAGTTTCCAGTGGAACAGCGGAGTACTCCAAGGGAATGTGTTGTCACCTATGTTGTTCATCCTCCTCATGGACTTTGTAATGTGTAGAACAGTCAGAGTTGGTGGAGCAGGATTTGACTGGATTAAAGATAGGAATTTAGCAGACCTTGAGTATGCTGATGAAGCTGTCCTTCTCAGCAAAACACCACATGATTTGCAATACTTGCTTACCAGAATGTATGAAATATTACACGAGGTGGGGCTGAAGATAAATAGAAGAAAGGCCGAGATGATAAGAACGTAGTATGCAATAGAAGATGATTTATCGTTGGAAGGAAAAAGAATTAAAGAGGTAGAATCATTTAAGCATTTATGAACAATGATCTCCAATATAGGGTCTTTAGAATTGAGTTTAGTGAAGGATTGAAAAAAGCAAATCCGACAATGGCTAGGTTAATTAAAATTTGGAAATTAAATCGCCTAAAATTTCATATAAAAATCACACTATATATCAGTTTAGTGAGATCGATGTTTCTCTATGGACATGAGTCAGGGTATGACAATGAAACAATCTCTAATAGATTTTGTAGATTTGAGAATAAAGCCCTCAGAAGGATACTGGGAATTAAATGGCAGGATAGGATCAGAAATTAAACTATAAGACAGATTACTCGAGTACCACAAGTGGATGAGATCATGATGAGGGGTAGATGGAGATGGTTTGAGCATGTTCTTCACACACTCCAGG
>NC_090753.1:24895337-24916110 GCF_036898095.1 Palaemon carinicauda | reverse complement strand
GTAGTTACGTGTGTTTTTTTTAATATTTGTATTAAATTTGTCTATTATTTTGTATTGCTATTTCATGTTTTTTAAAGCTCTTATTCAATATGTGTATGTGTTTCTTGTTGTGAGTATTCATTTTCTTTTTGCGTGCATTTTATGTTGGTTTACGTATGTGGTGGATTGGTTTTGTGTACGTGTACTTTCTATGTTTATGTGAGCATTTATGCTTATTCAAGTGCAAGGTTCAAGGAGTTGTAGAAAGTGATAAGATTGAAAAGAGTTTTTTTTTCCTATATATGCGTTCTCACATCACGCTAATGTATCCCCACTAAGAACGGTAATTGATACCATAAATCAAAGAGTTATATTAAATCACGAGTCAAATCAAATAAGTTTTATGAATTTGTAGAAAAGAACAGAATATAATGTCATTTTGTACGAAATTTATTGAAATTATGTGAGTGATTTACAAATCCTCCCCAAAAAGTTGCGTTGCACAACCATCTCTTTTCAATATCATCGGCAAACATAAAACAATATTATAATTTACATTGAAAACAAAATGACGTTAATATAGAACGTATTGATAATGCAGGACTAATCTTGTAACATAAACATTGAGTTTAGGGTTACACAAATGTCAAAAGATAAATAAGAATCCTTATAACAACGGTTACATTTGATTGGTAACATACAATAGATAGGTGGAGACCATGGACACTTTCAGTCAATTGAAATTAGTACAGAAAACTAATTGAAACATTTTATACTTATTAATGAGAGATCTTGTCTGTCAACATAAAACGATCTGGTTTTGTCGTAGATTTGTGAAGATATATTTTAGGATATTGCTCTGTAGTATGTAGACAGATGGACAAACTATTAGAAGAACGCATGCTACAAAGAACACACATGCGTGCACAAATATATATATATATATATATATATATAAATATATATAATATATATATATACATATATATATATATACATACATATATATATATATATATATATATGTATATATGATATATATATATATATATATTATATATTATATTCATATATATATATATATATAGGTATTTATAAATATATATATATATATATATAATATATATATATATATATACATATATATATATATATATACATACATATATATATATATATATATACTATATATATATACAAATATATATAATATACTATATATATATACTATATATATATATATATATACAAATATATATATATATATATATAGATATAGATATTTATATATATATATATATATATACTGTATATATATATATATATATATATACATATATATACATATATGTATATATATATATATATATATACTGTGTATATATATATATATACTGTGTATATATATATATATATATGTATATATATATATATATATAACATATATGTATATGTATGTATATATATATACCACACACACATATATATATATATATATATATACATATATATATATATATATATACATATATGTATATGTATATATATATACATATATATATATATATATACCACACACATATATATATATATATATAATTATGTATATATATGTATATATATACATATACATATATATATATAATATATATACATATACATATATGTATATATACATATACATATATTTATATATATATATATATATATATTTATATATATATATATGTATATATATATATATATATATATATTTATATATATATATATGTATATATATATATATATATTATGTATATATACGTATATATATATATATATATATTTATATATATGTGTATATATATATATATATATATATACATAGAACAACGCATACAAGCAAACACACCAAAAACACATACAAACAAACAGACACAGGCACACACATATATCCGAACATAGAAGAACGCATGCAATCAAGCATACACAAACACATACCCACAAACCGACACTGACAGACACATATATACTAATATAATATATATATATATATATATATATAATTTTTTTTTTGGGCTCAAGCCATGTCGTCCTGATGGAAGTTCCTATAGGGTAGCTTCCTAGGGTATATTACAACTACGGCGATATTCCCAGAGAATTTACCTTAAGGTACCAGAATTCTAACTCCTGGAGCGAATATCCCTCCTAAAAGGGATATCGCGACATATCAGAGGACGTATTCTTGACACGCCACATGCAATCTGCACCCTGACAGAGATTTCGTCTCGCAGGGAGCAATTGGCAAGAAACAAATTCGGGAAAGAAAAAGGGGGGAGCCGCTCCCATGGCTCCCTATCTCCCGTTTCGTAAGCGTTACTGGCGCCAATCCTGGCGCTATCTGTATTTCTTTTTGCGTAGCTTAACAACTCGGTGTTTTTTCCTGTGTTTCTCGCAATCTTGGATTTATTCTGCTTTTCATGGCTTCTCCGTCTTCGTCGGCCTCTGATAAGTTGAGTACCATGTCTTTTATGTATAAATGTAGGCTCTTGGTAAATTTTTGAGTGATTAATAGGATTAATCTTTGTTACAAGAGCCGTAGCCTACCGGAGGCGTCATGGACGCTGTCGCTCACTAGGTATAAGTTTAGTTAGTCAGAGCGACATTCCCGGTTGTTTTGCTTTAATAAATTTTAGCTATTTAGCATTACATAGGATTTCCTTTCGTGCTTAGTATTATTTTGGCGAAGTATTCGCCATTCTGGCCTACGCAAGGCCTTGTAGCCTAGTCGTTTGGTCCTAGTACTTCATGCATGATTTGGTTTTTCCGAGTGTATTAAAATTTTATTGAAGCTTTAGGCTATGTTTTATACATTTAAGATTGTGTGGAATATTTCCAAGATAGTATACGAGTGAGTTTCGGTGATTTAGGTATTCGATTCTCTTGGTGCCTAGGCTAAGTTGCTTATGGATCCTTAGTATACTTTCTCATACTCCCCGGTTGCTGTCTTTTCTTCGGAGAAGGTATGCAATCCCTTTCCCTCTGTTTAAGCCTTCGGCTTATCCCTAAATGGTTTATCTGAATTAATTTTCGATAAAACTATACTGGGGTGTTACTGTACCTTCCTGTTCCAGTAAGTCTGGTTCAAAGAGGCACAGAACAACAGAGTTTTTTAGTCTGAGTCTGTGTTTGTCTGGCTTGGGGTAGAGTCTCCCTCGCTGGCTTGACACAGACAAAGGTGGCTTAGCCTCCTTAGGTCACTACTGAAGGTTTCTGTGGATATGATTCCTTCTTTTGTGATCTACCAGACTAGTCCTTGTTGCTGTTCTCCGGGG
The DNA here is from genome assembly GCF_036898095.1 of Palaemon carinicauda. Taxonomy (NCBI): domain Eukaryota; kingdom Metazoa; phylum Arthropoda; class Malacostraca; order Decapoda; family Palaemonidae; genus Palaemon; species Palaemon carinicauda. The sequence goes on along the minus strand of NC_090753.1, from coordinate 24,912,817 downwards.
GAGGATAAGTTTCTTTCCCTGGGAGTAGCAACACCTTCCTTGCTTTGGTGCTCTGGGAGCTGGCAAGTATTGCTGGCCTCCCCCCTTGGATCTCCCTTAGGCTAAGATGAGTTTCTTGGCTGCGAGTGATCCGTCACTAAAGCAAGGTTGTAGGACCCTCTTTTGTCCCTTCCCCCTCTATCTCCGTAATGGCCTAGCCATTACAGTACTGTACGTCGTTCTACATCTGACCTAGAATAGGTTAGGATGTGGAATTTGAGTGCTGCCCGGACCTCCCTTGGTCCCTCATCCATGCCTGCCTGTAGAGCCAGACGGCATTGGTCAGGAAGCCTGAATTAGATTCTCCCCTTCCTTATATGCACTCTTTCGGATTGCCGGGCTTGGAGGTAGTGTACACTCTTATCCCGGCATCCATCCTATTTTTCTTCTAGTGCTGTACCCGACCCGGCTGCCGGCCTATGAGGCCGGCAGCCGGGCGGGTGTAGTCCTCTGGTTCTTTTGCTGCCGGCTGGCATCGGTCCTGTACCTTTGCCGGCCGGCTAATGTCAGCCCTTGTCTGCCGGTCACCAAGAGTGTGGCCGGCAGCTGGGTACTACCTTGTGTAGTTGCCGGCCGACATTGGCTGTTGCCGGCCGGCACATGCCTTTGAACCAGAGCTCTGCCGCCTTATAGCTGTTAAGTAGTATACTTTAAAGCTAGTTATGGTGTTTGCCGACTGGCAAGTGCCGGCCGGCACGTATCCTCCTATACTGTACTAGTATTCTTCAGTATAACATATACAGTAAGAAGAAAACTATAGTATGGGTTTTGGTACAGCACTGTGTGTTCCAACACTTTTGTGTTTTCTTACACAGTCCTTTGCTGTTGCCCTACAGATAGGAAAGTGAGTTCTTTCCTGTCTATTATCCAGGATTTTAAAAACATTGCTTAGGTGTGAGCTTCACCTGTTTCCTCTGGAAACTTTGCATTGGTTACTCCAGAAGAGATTAACCATTTGATTTTATTATCTGGAAGGCTGCAACAATGGGTTGTGAGGGAAACACAAGTGTGTGTCTTTCCTTTCTGAATTGTTATGCTATACTATGCATATCCAGTGATACATAGTTCACTTGATACTCATGGAAATTTCTTCTCTTTACAGGAGGACCCTCCGAAGTGCGGAAATGTTTTCTGCAACGTCCGCAGCAAGAACCTCTGCGGACATGAGTTTTGTAGAGACACGCAGCATGCGCTGTCTCCAAGGATGATCTCCAGTATTGGGACCCTCAGGTATGTACTCTGTGCACTAACCTGATTACTGAGGCCTTTGATTCCCCTAGGCCGGCGGAATCAAGGGATATAGCAAGGGAGAAGCTTCGTACCTGGGTAAGGGGCTTCCAAAAGAACACCTCTGGCCCTTATCTTCCAAGTGAGAAGATGAGGGCGTATCTTTTCCCTAAGGCATCAGCTGATGCAGTGATTCCCCAGCCTCAAGAGGAGATCCCCCAAAGTCAGATCCAGGTGGATGCTGAAGTCGCGGTCGCGATGCAATACATCCAGTCAGATGACAGGATGTCTGATGTGGACGAGCGTTTGGAAGAAGACCCTCCTGGCAGAAGGCCAGGATGAAGTTCAAGCCCCGGACGTCGTAGAGGAAGAGGTCGACGAGGTGTCGGCTACTCCGGTTCAGATTCCGGAGCCTATTCCCTCAACATCGGCCGGTTCTCCCAGTAGAGCTGGGACAGGCCCTCTCTTCGATTGTTGGAATGATCCAACAAATGCAGAAGGAGAATCAGGAGAAGGCGGCTGCTATGGAACTGCGGATGCAGGTGCCTTGCAGAATCGCATGGGGCCAGGAAAGGCTCAATGTGAAAGACCTTCCCCTGTGCTCAGATGCTAACCCATGGAGGTATGCTGAGCACATGCCGATGACGACTGGAAAGATCGTCATCTCGGATAAGCTGGGCTCAGTTCCCCTAGAGGAGGTGGAATTCTGGCCCAGCAAGGCATCATATCCGGACTGTTATGTCCGGCTGAGAAAGAAACCAGCTTCAAAGGAGGAGACTGAGCCGAAGGAGGTCATTTTGATGGACCATGCTAAGGCTCAAGCTCTACTTTCATCCTCGATGAAAGAGAGGGGCTTCTCTAACTCGAAGGTAGCTGCATTGAGCAAGAAGCTCCCTTCCTTTGTGTCCTCTCCTGCTAGAGCCTTCCCCTTTTTTACAGAAAGGGTTGCGGCTGTCCTAAAAGCAGTCGAGGCCGGCAAGCCTTGCCCCTCCCTGGAGGAGTGTAAAACCCTTGTCGCTGGCCCTGCCTATGGACCACAAAGACTGGAAGGACGTCCATCTGACGTTCTATGTGGGAAAGTTGGAGGCTGATATTGCCGGACGGCAATTCGGCGAGGACCTCCCCAAGCTGTCTGACTTTCTTTTGCGAAGAGAGTTCGAGACAAAAGAAAGACTGGCTGCCTCAATGTCTCTTCAGACTACTCTTGAGACGATGGCAAGTGACCCCAAGGTCCATGAAATGTTCATGGTGGTGGCTAAGACTCACCTGGCCACGGTGACGAAGGACCTTTATGGCTTCGTCAAGGCAAGGAGAGCTTGTAGGGAGTTCGTGTTCACCGGGGCTTCGGTGAGGCACGAGCCAAGGAAATTAATCTCCTCCAACATTTGGGGAAAAGACCTTTTCCCTACCGATGTGGTCATAGAAGTTGTTGATAAGGCCGCCGTGGAGAATAGAAACCTTCTCCAGAAGTGGGGCCTGGCTATCAAAAGAAAGTCTTCCCCAGATGAGGGTCCGCAACCAAAGAGGAAGACTATGAGGACTAGGCTACCGTCTCAGCCAAGCCAAGCCCTTTAGACAGCAACAGCAACTGCAATTGCCATTGCCTCCAGTGCCCGAGATGATGGCACAAACCCCGACCACTTTTCAGTGGGTACCCCAGGCTGTGTCGACTCAGTCCATGGCATTCACCCCAACGTTCGAAGGACAGTCTTCTTCCTTTCGAGCAAAGCCTAGAGGAGCAGCCAGAGGCTCGTCTAGGCGCCCCTCAAGGGGAAGGGGATTCAGGGGTGGTCGTGGGTCAGGGAGGCAAGACCTCAGGATGGCAGTCCAAGTGAAATGATACCGGTAGGAGGGAGACTGCTGAAATTTTGGGATCGATGGAACTTCGATCCCTGGGCCCACAGCCTACTCAAGAATGGACTGGGCTGGAGCTGGTACAGCACTCCACCCTCGTGCCTTCGGTTTTTCCAACACTCCACCCCGTTCTGGAGGAGTACGTTCAAGAACTGTTGGAGAAAAATGTGATCCAAAAAGTGAAGTCCATCAAATTCCAAGGGAGGCTATTTTGTGTTCCCAAGAAAGACTCGGAAAAGCTCAGAGTCATTCTGGACTTGTCGCCACTCAACAAGTTCATAGTGAATTGCAAATTCAAAATGCTAACACTGCAACACATAAGGACCTTACTGCCCAAAAGGGCATACTCAGTCTCTATAGACTTGTCAGACGCCTATTGGCACATTCCAATCAGCCGTCGACTCTCCCCCTACCTAGGGTTCAGGCTACAACAGAGACTATACGCCTTCAGAGCCATGCCATTCGGGCTAAACATAGCCCCAAGGATTTTCACGAAGCTTGCGAGCGCAGCTCTCAAACAATTACGCCTATGGGGAATTCAGGTAGTAGCCTACCTGGACGACTGGCTGGTGTGGGCAGCATCCGAGACAGAATGCTTGCAAGCTTCCAGTCAAGTGATCCAGTTCCTAGAGTACCTAGGCTTCAAGATCAACAGAAAAAAGTCTCGACTTTCTCCATCTCAAAAGTTCCAGTGGCTGGGAATCCACTGGGACCTTTTGTCACACCGTTTCTTCATCCCGGCGAAAAAAAGGAAGGAGATAGCGGGTTCTGTCAAGAGACTTCTAGATTCCGAAAGGATATCAAGACGCGAACAGGAGAGGGTAGTAGGCTCTCTCCAGTTTGCTTCGGTGACAGACCCAGTGCTAAAAGCACAGCTAAAGGATGCAACCGGAGTTTGGAGAAGGTATGCATCAAACGCGTGAAGAGATCTGAGAAGACCAGTGCCGCCTCGGCTACGTACTCTTCTCAGGCATTGGTCCCAAGCCAGACATCTAAAGAAGTCGGTTCTTCTTCAGCCACCTCCCCCGTCGATGACGATTCACTCAGACGCCTCAAAGGAGGGATGGGGAGGTCACTCTCATCGGAAAAAAGTCCAGGGGACTTGGTCCAAGCTATTCAGGACCTTTCTCATAAACTTTCTAGAAGCTATGGCAGTGCTCCTTACCTTAAAGAAAGTCTCCCCGCGTCACTCGATCCACATAAGATTGGTGATGGACAGCGAGGTAGTTGTGAGATGCTTGAATCGACAAGGGTCGAGGTCACCACCTCTCAACCAGGTGATGTTGGCCATTTTCCGATTGGCGGAAAAGAAGAAGTGGTACCTGTCGGCAGTTCACCTTCAAGGAGTCCACAACGTGACAGCGGACGCTCTATCCAGGTTCACACCGATAGAGTCGGAATGGTCCTTAGACGCAGGATCATTCTCCTTCATTCTGAATCAAGTCCCAGAACTGCAGATAGACCTCTTTGCGACGAAAGACAACAAGAAGTTGCCCCTGTACGTGTCCCCGTACGAGGACCCCTTAGCGGAAGCAGTGGACGCGATGTCCCTCGACTGGAACAGATGGTCCAGGATTTATCTGTTCCCCCCTCACAACCTTCTGTTGAGGGTCCTCAACAAACTGAGATCCTTCAAGGGGGTAGCGGCAATAGTGGCCCACAAGTGGCCGAACAGCGTGTGGTTCCCCTTGGCGTTGGAACTACAGCTGAAGTTTGTGCCGCTACCATATCCAGTTCTGACCCAGCGAGTCCAGAAGTCGACTGTCTGCGCTTCATTACAGAAAACCCGGACCCTGCAGCTCATGATTTTCTCTCCCTTGCGGTGAGAAAGTGTTTCGGGATTTCGAAAGCCAGCATAGACTTCCTAGAGGAATATAAGTGCAAATCTACTAGAAGGCAATATGAGTCATCTTGGAGAAAATGGGTGGCCTTTGTCAAGGCGAAGAGTCCGCAGGAGATCTCGACAGACTTCTGCTTATCTTTCTTCATCCACCACCATGGTCAAGGGTTGGCAGCTAACACGATTTCAGTGTGTAAGTCTGCTTTGACGAGACCCATTCTATATGCCTTCCATGTCGACCTAAGTAACGAGATCTTTAATAAAGTTCCGAAAGCCTGCGCTAGGCTCAGACCTTCAGCACCTCCAAAGCCCATTTCATGGTCTTTAGACAAAGTTCTTCATTTCGCTTCTCTGTTGAGCAATGAAGAATGTGCGTTAAAGGATTTGACACAAAAAGTTATTTTCCTATTTGCACTCGCGTCCGGGGCCAGGGTTAGTGAGATCGAAGCCCTCTCGAGAGAGGCAGGTCATGTTCAGTTCCTGGATGGGGGGAACTGAACCTGTTTTCGGATCCTACGTTTCTCGCCAAGAATGAGTTACCCACCAACAGGTGGGGTCCCTGGAGAATCTGCCCTCTGAAAGAAGATGCATCTCTATGTCCAGTAGAATGCCTAAAGGTCTATCTTCGTAGAATTGCAGACTTCAAGGGTGGTCAACTATTCAGGGGAGAAACATCAGGCTCAAATTTATCTCTGAATCAACTCAGAGCGAAAATCACATATTTTATTTGCAGAGCGGATCCTGACAGTACACCCGCAGGTCACGATCCGAGGAAAGTTGCCTCATCCTTAAATTTCATACACTGGCTGGAAGTCTTCCAGAGTGTTCTTTCGCCACTATGCGAAGCAAGTAGAGGAACTAAAGAGATCTGTGGTAGCAGTGGGTCGTGTTGTTAACCCTACTGTTTAACTCTGCGAGGAACAGTGGTCTTAATTGGGACGATTAAGTCCAGGGTGAGTGTGTAGGTACATACTGTACTACAAACTAAATGAGGGCACCGAGTGCCCACATAGACTGTTCCATTTCCAAAGGTGAACCTAGCATAAGTGCAGACATGTGTGCCGAGCGTTTCTAACGCTAATGTGATTGATTTGTAATACAGACTTTTATGACTTGATACCTCGGTATTTTAAAAAAGTGTCATTTAATGTTTTTTCTTTCAGATAAACAAGTTCTGTTTACTATCATACTTATGCTTAAAGTTTTGGGTTATTCTCTTTATATATATATATATATATATATATATATATATATTTAATTGTTGTTAACCTGTCTATTTATTGTCTGTCAATAAACTTGTTCTTGAGAACCTTGCGTCTCTTTCACCTGTGTCAATTTATTGGTATAATTGAGCATTTATTCTATGTACCTTATCTGGGATAATTCTAATAGAATTGTTCCTTTATGCAAGCTATGTTGCATTGGTTTATGATTCCCTTAACGGGAGGACTCCGTCCCATAAAGGGACGAGGGCGGTTTTACTAGTTTATTCCTATGCGGATATAAACCTTTGTCCAATACAAGTATTGTGCGGATAACTGGTCGATATTTCATATTGACGCAGTGGTTCTTTACAAACTATGCTTTACTTAATATAGGGTGAGACCACTATATTAGCTTGCTTGGTAGTCATACATAGGTATATGTACTCTTCGAGACCTTCCCAGAGTCTAGTAGGACTCTTCCCTGTAGGGGGCAGGAAGCTCTAACATGGTTTATAGTTAGTTGAAAAGATGTATAACGGTAACATCTTAGGTCTCTAGGTCTAGTCGACCGGAAAAATTACTTCTGGGGAGTACGGCACATTCTGAGAATCCACAGATACAGTAATGCTCTGGTATACTTCCATCAGGACGACATGGCTTGAGCCCAAAAAACGGATTTTGAGCGAAGCGAAAAATCTATTTTTGGGTGAGATGGCCATGTCGTCCTGATGGACCCGCCCTTGCCTTTCTAAGAAAGGGCTGTAGGACCCCTCCCTACATACAGTATGTGTAGCACCTCGTGTACGCTACAAGGAATACAGATGGCGCCAGGATTGGCGCCAGGCACGCTTACGAAACGGGAGATAGGGAGCCTTGGGAGCGGCTCCCCCCTTTTTCTTCCCCGAATTCGTTTCTTGCCAATTGCCCCCTGCGAGACGAAATCTCTGTCAGGGTGCAGATTGCCATGTGGCGTGTCAAGAATACGTCCTCTGATATGTCGCGATATCCCTTTTAGGAGGGATATTCGCTCCAGGAGTTAGAATTCTGGTACCTTAAGGTAAATTCTCTGGGAATATCGCCGTAGTTGTAATATACCCTAGGAAGCTACCCTATAGGAACTTCCATCAGGACGACATGGCCATCTCACCCATAAATAGATTTTTCGCTTCGCTCAAAATCCGTTATATATATATATATATATATATATGGATAGATAGATTTATATATATATATGTATATACATACGTATATACATATATATATATATATATATATATATATCTATATATATATTTATATATGTATATTATATATATATATATATATATCTATTATATATATATATATATATATATCAATATTTATATATGTACAGTATATATATATATATATATATATATAAATATATATATATATATATATATATATATATATTCCTGTGTGTGCGTGTATATATACTTCTGAGTATCCATATTTTTTCCCATTCGTTTTTCCCTTTAATTATTGTTGGCACTATGTGTATGTATTCGTGTTGAGAGAGAGAGAGAGAGAGAGAGAGAGAGAGAGAGAGAGAGAGAGAGAGATAGCAAACTAACGTGACAAGACAATAAAGAAAAAACAGCCTTGAAAACCTTTTTTTACTCGAACGAGAGTAGAGAAAGTGAATTTCCAGGATTCAATAGCTGGAGTATTTGGAAATTCCTCGCAAGAGTTATTATGTCGTGAACTGAATCTGTATTTCTTTGATTGGATTTGATTTGCTCTACTCGAATGCAAGTGGATTAACCTCCCCCTCTTCCTTTTCCTCCCGAAGATTCATGATTGTTTTACGAAAGGAAAACTTCGCGTAGTCGATGAAGTTCACTTAGAGTACACTTGCACGAAGAGCAAAGACACACTTAATTTCTTTTTTATTATAGAAGGTTATTTAAAGTTATTGATGGAAAACGTATCGGAATCGAGTAACGTAGAAATTTTTATCGTGAACCCTCATTACATGGATGTCAAAGAAACTCGTGAGGAGTTATTATTATATATATATATATATATATATATATATAAGTGTGTGTGTGCATGTGTATGTATGAGTACAAAAATTATATTTTATACTCCGCACCATTTCCTTCACTTCCATTCATGCAAAACCCTTTTTAAATATCTTCCTTTTTTTTTTCAAACAAATGACATCCATCGTTTGTGTCCGCAAATCATGGAAGTAGATAAAAAGATTCCATGTCCTTAAAAAGTAATATTCTATTTGTGAAACACAATAAACTACGCTATACAACAAGAAAAACTCTTACTTCTAAAGGGACGTGCTTAGTATATTAGTAAAATATAACATAGAAAGGATACTTTGAAATATCTAAATTATTTTTTACCAAAACTGCGTCAGTTTTAGAACCGAGAGATTGTTTGTGTAACATTCTCCTATCTCAGTTGTTATTATATTTTTCCATTCTTGAAATAAGAATAAAAATTATTTCTCTTAAATATTTCAATGTTTTTGGTAACTTTTCATTTATAAAATGGTTTGTATTATAAAAGAGACATACGTGACCAGCTGTTGTTCGTCATATTTTTTTTATTTTTTTTTTATTTATTTATTTATTTTTTTAGAAAACGTCTTTGGAGGTTTATTTATTCTTGTTGTACAGTATAATTTAGCTGCTTCTATTTTGATACGCTTTGCTCCTATTGTTTTGAAAATAAGTTATATCCAGGAAACTATAAATCACATATTAGGTGTAGGAAAACGAATACATGTATTTGAAAATATGAGAGAGAGAGAGAGAGAGAGAGAGAGAGAGAGAGAGAGAGAGAGAGAGAGAGAGAGGATATTCTTGGTAAGGATATATAGCATTTTATCACTATTTCAAAGGTTTAAAGGTCGATCATGATTGGCAGAGACAAGGGACAGTGACAATCCCCTAGAGACTGGCCATACATTCTTATGATCAGCGCCCAAGCCTCCTCTCCCCCCAGGCTAGGACCAAGGAGGGCCAGACAATGACTGCTGCTGACTCAGCAGGTAGACCCTAGGCTCCCCATACCTCGCTCCTTGTCCTTGGCTCACAAGGATGGTGAGGTTACAGACACTATAAGAAACTATCGAACTTGACTTATACTCGAACTCTAGACAGCATATCGACAGCAGGGAACATTTCCAACATGCTACCACAGCCCTTAAACTTAAAAAAAAAAGCTTTGGAATTTTTTTTTTTCAAATGTCCAAAAAAGTGTTTTAGCAGATAATACCATTATTGATTTCATTGCTTAAATTTAGAAGTTGCTAATGAGCTAGACCTTAACTCAGCTAAGAATTTTATCCTATTTTCAAATTAGGCAGAAGGAATTGACAGTGGCTCACAAATAACAAAGTTAAATTCATCTCATATCATTCATAGAACGAAGATGTCTGCTTGAATGGAGTCAAAGCGCCGCTTCGTATGCTAAACCAGACAGCAAAATTAATATCACCCTGTTATCGCTATTATTATTATTATTATTATTATTATTATTATTATTATTATTATTATTATTATTACTATTATTATTATTATCATTATTATTATTATTATTATTATTATTATTATTAGCTAAGCTGTCACCCTAGTTGGAAAAACAGGATACTAAAAACCCTAAAAGAGCTCCAACAAGGAAAATATCCCAATAAGGAAAGGAAATAAGGAAACTTAGAGAACTGTGTGCTTGAGTGTAACCCTCGTGCAAAAGATCTCTAACACAAGACAGTGGAAGACTATGATACGAGCCACTGCACTACCCATGTTTAGAGAACAAAGGTTACAAGCCTGAAACTTAAAAATTTTTCATTTCACTCATGTTTATTTACGCTTCTAACAGCAGAGAAATGAATGCGTAGAAATAATTAAAACTATGAATTAAAATAGGAAATTGAGTGCAAAACCAAACCACCAAACAGTCCACCAACAAATGCTCTGAATCTCATTAGCTCACATGATATCGGCTGTGATTATTATTATTATTTTTATTATTATTATTATTATTATTACTATTATTATTATTTTTATTATTATTTTCTTTTTCCTCTATCACAGTCTTTTCAACCGGGTGGTATTATTAGTATAGGGTTCCCGGTTGCATCCTGCTCCCTTAGAAGTCCATCACTTTCCTTATTATGTGCGCCGTTTCTAAGATCATACTCTTCTGCAGTAGTCCTTGAGCTACTTCAGCCTCTAGTTTTTCTAGATTCCTTTTCAGGGATCTTGCGATCGTGCCAAGTGCTCTTATAATTATGGGTACAATTTCCAATGGCATATCCCATATCCTTCTTATTTCTATTTTCAGGTCTTGATAGTTATCCATTTTTCCCTCTCTTTCTCTTCAACTCAGGAGTCCAATGGTACTGCAATGTCAATAAGTGATACCTTCTTCCTGATTTTGTCAATCAACATCACGTCAGGTCTATTTGCACGTATCACCCTATCTGTTCTGATACCATAGTCCCAGAGGATCTTTGACTGATCCTTTTTCTATCACTCCCTCATGTTGGGTCTCATACCATTTATTACTGCAAGGCAGGTGATGTTACTTGCACTGTCTCCAGTGGATGGTTTTTGCCACTGAATCATGCTTCTTTTTGTACAGGTTCTGTGCAAGTGCCGGACATTTGCTTGCTATGTGGTTTATGGTTTCATTTTTATATTACAATTCTTTGAACATATCTGGTTCTTAGGGCCTGATCTTGTGCCGCTATAATCATTCTTTCAGTTTCCTTTTGAGCTCTCCCTTCAATAGCCATTGCCACGTGTCATCGCTGGCTAGTTCTTTAGTCTGTGTCATGTATTGTCCGTACATTGGTTTGTTATGGCAGTCCTATTTACTGTTGGTCATTCTCCTATCTATGTATATTTATGGGTCTTCATCTACTTTTATCAGTCCTTCTTCCCATGCACTCTTGAGACACTCGTCGTCACTAGTTTTCAGATATTGCACCAGTACTCTATTTTCGCGGTGATGCAGTCCTCTATACTTAGTAGTCCTCTGTCACCTTCTTTTCGTGTTATGTATGGTCTGTCCGTATTTGCTCTTGGGTGTAGTGTTTTGTGTATTTCCACGTTTCCTAGTTTTCTGGTCTTTACTGCGGAGTTCTGCGTTCATCCATTCTACTAATCCTGTGCTGTATCTGATTACTGGCACTGCCCATGAGTTTATGGCTTTTATATTATTTTAACGGCGTTGAGTTTTGACTTTAGTATCGTCTTGAGTCTCTGTGTATATTCTTTCCTGATTGTGCCCTTCACATCTTGGTGTATTATATCACTTCGTTCCATTATTTCCAATTATTTGTATCCCGACTCATCTATGTGTTTGATGTTGCTTCCATCTGGTAGCTTTATCCCTTCAGTATCTGTTACTTTGCTCTTTTGTATGTTGGCTAAGGCCCGCTTTTCTATTCCAAACTCCATCTTGATGTCCCCAGATACAATCCTTACAGTGAGGATCAAGATATCTATTTCCTTGATGTTCTTACCATACAGCTTGATGTCGTCCATGAACATCAGATGGTTAATTCTGTTGCCTCTCTTCTTGAGTTGGTACTCAGCATCGATCTTTTGCAGTACTTTTTTCATGGTAAATCATGGCTACTATGAAGAGTAGTGGGGACAGTGAGTCGCCCTGGAAGATCCCTCTCCTAATATTAACCTCTGCTAGTCTTATTCCAGATCTTGTAAGTATTGTATTCCAGTTGATCATTGTATTTTTGAGGAAGCTGGTGATGTTTTCTTTGGCCCCATATATTTTCAGGAATTTTATTAGCCGTGTGCATGGTATCATGTCGAAGGCTTTCCTATAGTCAATCCATCCCATAGTTAGGTCTGTTTTCCTTCTCCTAGTGTTCTTCATTGCCATGTTGTCTGTCAGGAGCTGGGCTTTTGTGCCCCTACACCTCCTTTTGCAGCCTTTCTGTTGGTGGGGGATGGTGTCTGTCTCCTCTAGGTAGTTGCATAGCCTTTCACTGATGATACATATGATTAACTTCCACATTATTGGTCTTTTTGTACTAAGGATGTTCTTCCTGTGGTTATCCATTTAAGCGCATGGTGATTTAAGATACGATGCTGGAGTTGTTCTGCTATTCGTGGGTGTAGGGCCTTGATGTTTTTGAGCCAGTATCCATGGAATTCACCGGGACCTGGGCCTTCCAGGTTCCAATTATTGTTATTATTATTGTTATTATTATCATTATTATTATTGTTATTTTTTTTTTCTTTAATACTACTATTCTCCGGTTTTTTATCGCAAATAACTCAGCCAATTTTGAAGTTTTTGCTTTCAAACTAGAGCAGCAGTATGGACTATAAGGTGGAAGTATAGACAAAAAAAAAAATTCATGCAATTGCATATAGCGTCTCCTATGTACAAAGCAATATTATTTAAAAGGCTTGCTTTTCAGGAACTCGAGGACCGGTGCATCAGATGCCTTAACGTTTTCGCTAGAAATACCTTGGGCCATGGTGTAGTGCAGGGGTAAGTCTGAGACAATTCTGTTCAGTTGTTTCTGAGATCGCCATGTCGTCAAAAATCGCTGCCACATGGTCGAAGATGCTAAATCAGAAACTATTAGGCCAGTTTGAACCAAATTTGGTGGCTAAGTAGAGGGTCATGAGACAAAATAAACTGTTCCGTATGAATGATGTAGACCTTGATTCAAGGTCAAAGTACGACTTTTTTAACAATTTTGTGCAATATGGACTTTATAGGCCTATATTCAATATCATGCTATGTCCAATCTTTCTATTGTTTCACTATGCCCAAGAGCAAATTATTGGTAAATTGCCTGCGGAGCTTTTTCTAATGTTCTCTAGTTAGTATTATTATTATTATTATTATTATTATTATTATTATTATTATTATTATTATTATTATTATTATTATTAGCCAAGCTGCAACTCTATTTGGAAAAGCAGGATGCTTCAAGTCGAAGGGCTCCTACAGAAAAAAAGAGCCCAGTGAAGGAAGGAAATAATGAAATAAATAAAAAACATAAGAAATAATTATTAATTAATAAAATATATTCTAAGGTTTTTAACAATGTGAGAAAAGAGAGAGAGAGAGAGAGAGAGAGAGAGAGAGAGAGAGAGAGAGAGAGAGAGACTTACCTTATTGCATTATTCTATGTTTGGGTTCGCCCAGTTCCCTCTGTACCAACCGTGTTTCACACAATTGTACATAATTCCTTTTGTATATATTATGCTTGTATCTTCGCTCTTCCCTCGCACTAAAACGAACATGAAAATTCATGTCTGGTCTTTCCTCTGTAATATTGTCTGTCTTGTGAACTTGTTATGTCCTGTTGCCTTGAGATTTTGTATATAAGGAGAGAGTTCTACAATAATATAACTCAGTCGTTTCCAACCTGCCTTTGAGTTCATAACCCTACCCGGCGCCGTCACATTGGTGACCCCAGAAGTCGACTCGCTCCCACTGCCTTCCACCCCCACCTCCCTCGCCCCTCCATCGTTGGTACTATGATGGAGACGGACTCTACTAAAGCAGTTGGCGCTGCGGCCACCCCATTGAAACTTTCACCGTTCGCCACCGCAGAGGCGTTTGCTTGGTTTCAACGCGCAGAAGTCCACTTCCGTATCAGGAACGGGACTCGCTCAACCACCAAAGCGGATTATGTTCTCGCGGCGATACCCGAGGACACCTTCCCAGAAATATCTGACTGGCTTTGGGAACAAGGAGACACCCCAATAGCGTATGACACACTCAAATCATACCTTCTGCAGTAGTACTCGCCGTCGCCAGCCGCCCGTATAGCAAAGCTTTTTCAGCTCTCGCAACAACCGTTGGGGGACCAAAGGGCTTCGCTTGCCCTCAGGGAAATGACCAGTATCGCTCGCCTTCAACCTGCCGCAGACGGCTCTCCTCGTGAGGTGAACCTACTTCGTGCCCTTTGGATACGCCGTTTACCCGAACCTGTACGCGCTGCTATACCAGATGTCGATAGTTTACCCTTAGAGGACTTGATGACCAAAGCCGACGCCCTTATGGACAGCCACTGCAAGACCTCCATCAACGCCTCCATCCCTGACGACGAGGATGCCTATTCAACGTCAACCGAAGTTAACATGAATGCCGTAGGACATACACGCCTACCCCGTGACATGCCGAAGCGGCGACAAAGCCGACCACTACCCACCAATCGCTCGGGCCCCAACGAACGACTTCTACAGCCACTTACTACCTCCCATCCGCCGCAGTTTTGCTACTACCACTTCAGATTCCGGGCAACCGCGAAGAAATGTGCCAAGGATTGTCAGTGGCCAAAAAACGTGTAAGTAGGCCATCGCTTGTGGCGGTGGCCTCCCATGTTTCTAATCTTTTCTTTTTACAGGATGCAGGAACGGGCGTGCGATTTTTGGTAGACACGGGTGCTTGTCGTTCTCTTTTGCCAAGGAAACTCTTTAAGGCACGACGTAGTCTGTCTACATCTGCCGACGTCCGCTTAGTAGCTGGCAACGGATCTGCAATACCCACCTACGGTTACGTTGCTGATGTCACAATGCCAATCCTCGGTGCGGATTTCCTCTCTCATTTCCACCTTCTGGTCGATGTCGCCCACAAACGATTGGTCAACGCAGACTCGTACTTGTCGACACCTCTTCAACCCGCCCCCTCTAACCTCGCTCTCCACATCAGCGCACCCACGGATGCCTACGCCCACCTCCTCACGTCGTACCCGGAAGTTTTCCGTCCAGAACTTCGCCAAACGCCCACGGTTCCTGCCAAGCACGGTATTTATCACCATATCAAGACGACGGGACCCCCAGTCTTCGCAAAATTCAGACGTCTGGCACCGGAACGATTGGCAGCCGCCAAACAGACGTTCGCCAAAATGGAGAAAATGGGCCTTTGCCAAAAGGCCTTCAGCCCATGGTCGTCGCCCTTACACATCTTTCTGAAGAAAGACGGCTCCCTCCATCCGTGCGGGGATTACAGGCGCCTGAACATGCAAACAGAACCGGATCACTACCCCCTCCTAAACATTGCCGACGTGACCTCCTACCTGCACAAAGCGAAGGTTTTCTCTACGCTCGACCTCCTGAAGGGGTATTATCAGGGGCCTATGAACCCAGAAGACATCCCCAAGACCGCCATCACCACTCCGTTTGGTACATGCACCTTCAATTACTCCTCTTTTGGCCTTTTGGCATCTTAGGGGACCTCCCTTTCTGTGTATGTTATGTGGACGACATACTTGTGTTCTCCTCCTCAAAAGAGGAACACCTCCGTCACCTGCGCATCGTGCTCGACCGCCTGCAACAAAACGGCCTTGTAGTCCGGTACGACAAGTGTACCTTTGGCGCCAACGAAGTATCGTTCTTAGGGCACCGCATCACTCCTGAAGGTTTCCACCCCCTCCCTGAGAAGGTAACAGTCGTTCAGAACTTCCCCGTGACCTCGACCGTCGAAGCTCTGCAGGAATTCTTGGGCATGATCAACTATTATCACCGTTTTCTGCCAGCCATTGCCGCCACTCTTGCTCCCCTCTACGCCTGCCTTAACCACTTCACTGCGGCTCCATTCGGATCGTGTCTGTCCACCACAACGGCAAGATTTAGGAAAAAATAAGTTAAGGTAAATGTTTTTATATATACTTTTTAAGAAAGACCATTAAATGCCGAATCCAGTGGTATATAACAAATCTTGTGAAATTAACTGTATGAACTTTTATTTGCGAATAAAGGTCGTAAATTCTGCTGCCAGCCGTAAGAGCATATTATTCCGAAACCGGGGGGATATAGTAGTGGGAATGACGGTGTGGATTCGGATTTTGACGGTAAATTAAAGACACAGCAGACGGCCTCTTTGGAAGGATAATCTGTCAGCTTATAGGTCTACCTCTGAATGACATTAGTGACAACACTTGGTCTTTGTTCTAAATCTTTCATTCCTTGTATTTGCACTGCTCTAACTTACGAACAGAGGACAATAAGTATTTGATTACTCCTCACGTAATTGTAAAAGATTTATAAGATTTGATTTCTTAAAAATATTAATTACTACCCTCAACTCGTTTTTTTAATGAGTATAATAGTTTTCCCTTTATTACAAAGCATATTATAATAATGTTACAAACATTATATATGGTACCCTACAATCGACATATTGATTAGGATAAGTAGATATTTTGATTTGCCTACTTGCATTTTTATTAGACCACTAATTGTTGTAGCAGATGGTTGTTATATATTCTTTCATAGTTACATAAAAATAATTTCAGAGAAGAATGCTCTCTTATATGCATACTATAATTATCAGTCTCACAAAAGTTTTACTCTTACAAATGATCATAATTATATGCACAAATTAACATAGATACTTATTTGTGTGATATAGAGAAAAAATTATTATAATTGGACGAGAGAGATATTTAATTACTTCCAGCGTATCATTTCAAGATAACCAGGATAAGTAAAAAAGCATAATTATTCTGTATTTACATTTTTATTACTTGACAAAGTTATCAATACTAAAAAAAAAAAAAAACGAAAATAAGATATTCAAAATAAAATATATTTATCCTTAGCTACAAACAGAATTAGAAAACCTTTACAGTATGGTATGTTTTAAAACATGGCTAATTATTCTGTATTTACATTAATATTACTTGACAAGGTTATGAATACTAATAAAAACTGAAAATAAAATATCTAAAATAAAATACATTTATCCTTAGCTACAAACAAGATTAGAAAACCTTTACAGTATGGTATATTTTAAAGCATGGCGCAATTCAAAGAGGAACATCACATGCAGAACACTGATTGTATGTTCTCTGCGATTTCCTTTCTTTCTTAGTACTATGGGAGCAAACGTGGCAGCGTTTTCGAGGCTTGGGGTTATTTTCCGAGGGGGCAAATGACGTTGGGAAATGTTTGCCAGTGCATCCGGTCAAGCGCGTTAGATTATCACCAATCACTGCTACTTCCCTCGCGCTTACTACTGCTCCCTGATATCTATATATTAATTGCCTTATTACCTGTTTAATGAAATAATTAAATGGAGGCTTGTTCCCAGTTTTTACCTGGTACGTCGTATATGCATTGAGAAGGCACATATCTATTATATGAAAAAATAACTTCTTATACCACTTAGAGCTTTTTCTCATACACTCATTGGTGTTCATATACATATCACTTTTATCAACTAAATGCATTTTTACATTATATTCTACTACAGCATGTAGTTTTTGTACCTTTTCACCGGTGAAATGATCGAGCTTATCTGTTTGAACCATGTTTCCTTTATGGACAGAAGAA
>NC_090753.1:24855337-24887837 GCF_036898095.1 Palaemon carinicauda | reverse complement strand
CTGTCTTGCAGGAATTCTTTTACCCATTTTCCTATCTTTCCCACAATATTATGCTTTTCCATTTTTTTATCTAATATATTATGGTCTACCTTGTCAAAGGCTTTTGCAAACTCTAGATAGATCACATCTGTGTCTTTTTCATTTATCATATTTTTGTATATGTTTTCATAGTGTGCTATCAGTTGGGTTTGTGTACTTTTTCCGGGCACAAAACAGTGTTGACCTATATTAAACAAATTATTTTTAACTAAAGGATTCATTATTTTCTTTTTTATTACCTCTCATACACTTTCATAATATGTGATGTTAGATTAACAGGTCTATAATTGCTTGCCTCTAGCCTTGATCTACTTTTGAAAATAGGGGTTATATAAGCAAATTTATGTTCAACATATATATCGTTCAAATCTATACTCTATCTCAGCAGTATTGTAAGCGGCTTCGCGATAGTGTGTGAGATTTTTCTTAAGAAAATCGCTGGAACTCCATCTGGTCAACATATATATCGTTCAAATCTATACTCTGTCTTAGCAGTATTGTAAGCGGTTTCGCGATAGTGTGCGCAGTTTTTCTTAAGAAAATCGCTGGAACTCCATCTGGTTCGGCTGCCGATCCATTTTTAATTTCGCTTATAGCCTTGACAATATCTGCTTCATTAACATCTATATCCGTTAGATATTTCTGTTTCATTATTCTCATTCGCAATTCTTGGCGTGAACTCACTCCTATATTTTTCTGCTAATATGTTACCTATTTCCTTTTTTTTTTATTCGTTAACCATCCTTCAATTCTTAGAGGGCCTATTTCTAAACTCCCTTTATTCATCTTTTTTGCATAGGAGTAAAGTACTTTGGTTGTTTTTGTTTTTATATTTTGAAGTGTCCTTTCTTTTAAGTCCCTTTTTTCATTTTCTTTCGATTTTATAATCTTTTGCTCTGCATTTTCTATCTTACTTTTTATTTCCATCTCTTTCCATACATTTTTTTTTCTTTTTTGACAAGGTTTTTCTTCCACATTCTAATTTTCTGGAATAAGATCCTTCTGTCTCTAGGTATGCATGTCTGTTGTTTATTGTTTTTTTCTCGGTCCATATTTTTCAACAATTTTCTCTAGTATTTTGTACAGTAAGTCTGTATTTACCTGTATATTATCACTTACGAATACAATTTTCCATTCTTTGTTAATTTTTCATTTATTTTTGACCATTTTATATTCTTACTATAAAAAATTATATTTTCCATACCCTTCCCATCGTTTTGTGCTTTGATTATCTCTGCGATCCCTTGCTTTGGAATGGACTATTAATTCTATGACATTGTGGTCTGAAATTCCTGTGTTATACACTATTATTTCTTTAACATAATTCACCTCATTCACAAATACTAAATCTAGGATATTTTCCTTTCTTGTTGGAATGTGGTTTATTTGTTGCATATTATGCTCTAATAGCATATCTTGAAGCTTTTCAAATTGCCTCTTATCTTCTGAGCTACTCTTAATCTTTTTTTTATATGTATATATATAACCACTTTCTTCTATCGGTTCTTTCCAATCCACAGAAGGAAAGTTAAAATCTCCGGATTGGAGTATATTCCAGTCTTTATGGTTTCTACATATATCATCTATTTTTTCTATTATTTTGTCAAACTCCTTAGTATTTAGGGGTCTGTCAACTATAATATTCACTAGTTTTTCAAATTCAAATTTTACCGCAATCAATTCACATTTTGTGTTGCTCTATTTTTCACACACTTGTCCTTGATTAATGTCTCTTCCATATATTGCGGTTCCCCCTTGATTCCTATTTGTTCTCTTGATCTATATGTTTCGAAACCCTTTATCTGGTCATCACTGCCAGTCTCATGGGAATACCATGATTCACTTATATATAAAATATCTTTTTTTTTTCAATTTGGGTTAGTTCTTCTAAGAACTCTATTTTTCTTAAAGAGTTACTCATGACTAAACCCTGATCATTCATCACTGTTATGGTTTTTGTTTCATCACCATTATTTAATATTGGTAATAATATGGATTTTCCCATGCTTCCTTCCTGTTCTGATATGATGTTCTTTTCTTCATTTCCTGGAATTTTGCCATTAAAAAATCCAAGTTTTCTATTATATTTGCTCTTTCGCCTGCATATTTATTTTTTTTGTGTATACCTGCAATTATCCCCATATCTGCACCGACCCTTGGCATTATAGATGCATTCTTTGTAGTTGGGGTCTAATTGTGCATATTTGGGTTGAAAGGCATCATATCTTGGGGCCTTTCGTGCATAGCGCGGTATATACTCGGCTTGTTTTTTTTTTCTTTTTTGTTTCATTTTTGCTTTCATTTTTTTCTTTTCTGTTTGTTGAGTTCTCTTACTTTCATTCATGGTTGCAGGATGCATATATCAAAATTTGTTGTTGAATTTGCCTCCTTTTCCTTCTCTTAGGTTTTTTCATATTTTTAGATGGAGATCTCTGCATTCATTTCCATATCCGTCTAAATACGCACATTTACCATTCATTTCAAAATTATGGCATATCTTAGGATGCTTGTAGTAGCATCTTTCACCAAATTTGCAATTCCCTCTTTTCAGCAAATTGACGACTATATCTTTCTTTGCTTTTTTTTTCTTGTTCTTGATCATCCCTAAAAGTATGTAGGTCCAGGTTAGTCTCTTGGGTCTATTACTTGTTTCCATCTGATAATTTATTTCTTCGTAAGTATGTTGTTGGATGGCATCATAAGTTATATCAATGATTTCCTCTGCATCCTTACACATAGCCTGTTAATTTTTCTCTTCTTCTTCTTCTTCCTCTTCTTTTTTTCTGCTTCTTCTTCCTCTTCTTTATCTTCAACTATTTGCAGATTCAGTCTTTTAATATAGGTTATATTAATTATATTTTCTATTCAGACAAAGCATGTTGAGCAGAATACCTTTATGTGTCTATTTTTTATTTTTTGTTGTATTTCAGCACATGTAGGGTGTGTTGGTGCATGACAGGCATCGCATTTTCTAATCAGTTGTTGAGGATTAATAATTGAATATCATATCTTACATGCATTGCACTATTTTTGCATTCTTTTTCCCAATGCATCAATCAGCATATTCACCATATTGGACTTCTTATTGTTCTTTTATGGAATGTGTTGATTGATGTAAACTTTCATTATAAGTCTCATAATTATTTTGCTATTGTTTTCCGCAGATTTGCTCCAGTTTGTTGGATCATATTGTTTCAATATGTCTGCAAATATTTTTCCGTCACACTGGTTGGAGTTACTAGCAACCTCTGTTATCAGATGGTCGAGTTCTTGTTTCGGAAACTCATGGAATTTACTTTTGCTGATTGCAGCAATGTTCCTCCAAGCTTTGCCTGTATTATAGAGTGCCATCTTGATCATATGTTTATTAATTCACAAGATAACTATCATATACCAACGTTTTATACTACTTTTCTGACCTCAAACTAATCAACGACTATTCACAAAAACTCGTCGCTACATTGCACTTGATAGCCTATTGTTATCGGCGTTAAATCAGGTTATTTATCTGGTCACTCTAATGTACTCACTCACAGGCATGCAGAAATACTCAGAGAGAGAGAGAGAGAGAGAGAGAGAGAGAGAGAGAGAGAGAGAGAGAGAGAGAGAGAGAGAGAGAGAGAGAGAGAGAGAACAATTCAAAATAGATACAGATTTATATACTAAGAAATAAAAAAAAACTAAAGTGCTTTGGATTGTATCCCTTAAGAAAATTAGGACATAAAGAAAGAAATATCAGAGACAGGGAAATGGGGTTAATTTGTTTACTCCGCAGCAGCACCAAGAGACTCTTAAAAAGTTGCAAAGATAAATGAACGCCACAGTAATTGTTGTGACACTTTAATGGACTTCAGCTTAGCAAACACAATTACCTTGTGAGTCTTTACAACATATTATATATATATATATATATATATATATATATATATATATATATATATATATATATATATATATACATATATATATATATATATATATATATATATATATATATATACATAAATATATATATATATATATATATATATATATATATATATATATATATATATATATATATATATATATATATATATATATATATATATATGTATATATATATATATATATATATATATATATATATATATATATATATATATATATATATATATATATATATACATATATATATATATATATATATATATATATATAGATAGATAGATAGATATCGATATAGATATAGATACATATATATATATATATATATATATATATATATATATATATATATATATATATATATATATATATATATATATATATATATATATATATATATATATATATATATATATATATATATATATATATGCATATATATATATATATATATATATATATATATATATATATATATATATATATATATATATATATATATATATATATATATATATATATATATATATATATATATATATATATATATATATATATATATATATATATATATATATATATATATATATATATATATATATACGTATGTGTATATATATATTTATATATATATATATATATATATATATATATATATATATATATATATATATATATATATATATATATATATACCCTTTTTGAGTAAGGGGATACCTTAATATGGTGAAAGATTATGTGTATCACCATGATCAGTAAAGCTGTTCTTGTCAGAGCAAATCATCTTTGTTAGTTTAGCTGTTATCCATCTGACGAAAGTCTCACACCATCACCAGTCTGCACCTGCTAGCATGGTGATGAAAATGGTCAGACCTCACACATGAGGCATTTTATTATCATACTCTACCTTTTGTGAATTGGACAAGAATACAATACGTACAGTGGACTAGAAATGAACTTATATCTATTTTGATATCGTGAATGGTCAGAATCCATGCTGGAATTTGTTTCGATTCAGAGAGTTCATCACTAATATACTATAGTGGTTGATATTTACATTGTTTAAAATCACGATTGCTAGTGATGTATATATATATATATATATATATATATATATATATATATATATATATATATATATATATATATATATCAAAACCAAAAAGCCATATCCCTCACGACAATAGTACTGAAAATAATTTAGATTTTTTTTTTTATATATATCTATATATATATATATATATATATATATATATATATATATATATATATATATATATATATATATATGTATATTTATATATATATGTATATATACATATATACATATATATATATATATATATATATATATATATATATATATATATATATATATATATATATATATATATATATATATATATATATATATATATATATATATATATATATATATACATATATATGTATATATATATAAATATATATATATATATATATATATATATATATATATATATATATATATATATATATATATCAAAACCAAAAAGCCATATCCCTCACGACAATAGTACTGAAAATATTTAGATTTTTCATATATTGTATATATATATATATATATATATATATATATATATATATATATATATATATATATAAATATATATATATATATATATATATATATATGTATATATATACATATATATATATATATATATATATATATATAAATTTATATATATATATATATATATATATATATATATATATATATATATTTATATATATCTATATATATTTATACGTATCTATATATATATATATATTTATAAATAAAAAAATCTGAATTATTTTCAGTACTATTGTCATGAGGTATATGGCTTTTTGGTTTTGATAAAATATAAAATTGCAATGAACAATTAAGAAAGATTAATTTCTTTATTTATATTCTGATTTTAATGAGATTATCCATTCCTTATCATAATGACCATGGACAAAAAAAAACATACCATTAGTGGTAATAATACCAGTAATGACATTCTTTTGAATTTAATAAGGATAGTAATGGTAAAATTAAATTTGAGATTATAAGGTTTCTACTCATGAAAGCAATAAAACAAATAATGATCAAATCAAAAATAGTTATAAGACAGAAAAATTCTAAAATACATTTTAACCCCCAAAAATTCTTATAAAAAACAATAAAAACAAGAAATGACAACAACTTTACAAAATGTACGACAGGATGAGGAAACGGACTCTCGGGAGCTCGAAGACATAGCAGACCAGAAGTCGTGAAAGGAGCAGCTGACTTGGAAGTAATCGAAAGTGCTGCCATCGTTATTTACCATTGCGCTTTTCAATTCTTTGTTTATTTCCTTTTAACGTTCATGCCAAAATTTATTAAACCTATCTTTTTTTGCTAATAATGCTAAAATGCATGCACCGTAAGAGCGATGTATAGACCAGGACGAATTCACTGAAGCGGAATCATTCAGTGAAAAAAAAATATAAAATTCCCCGATAACTCAATTGGGATAGCAGTATCTAATACTCTATTCGATTCGAATAAAACCTCTCAACTCCCCTTTCCATTACCGTTAAAATCCAGTTAACAAGTTTGGGAAATGGTTTCTATCGACCTCACAGTTTCGACGTTGATGATGATTTTAAGTATTTAGAATTTCTATTTTCTATTTTCTTATCTATAAATATCTAAAGGTCGCTTATGAATGGCAGAGGCAAGGGGCAATAACAATTCCCTAGTACAACAATACTCTAGAGACTAACCATATACTGCATACATATATACATTTTGATCAGTCCATGTCTCAACCCAAGCTAGGACCTGTGAGGGTCAGGTATATCTATGGGGTCCCCCATACGGCCCATGCTTAACTCTCAAGACTGGTGATTTGCAGAAAATGCGAAAAACTATCGACCTTGACGGAGTCTCAAGCTCCCGTCCAACATATCACCAGAAATTGGTGTTTCCAATAAGATAGCTACTAATCAATATATTCCTTATACTTAATTGCCCATAGATGATGATAAGTTTTCTTTTAATAAATGTATTTGTCAGAAATTAATTATGATTTGTTAAAAAATTACTGGAAAAAAAGATTTTAGAGCATTGAATTGCATGAAAGTGCATTTCATAAAAGAAGACAAATTATTCTAAACTCATGATTTAAGAATTTTATGTGATCTATACCTCAATTGTAATCTATAGCGAATGTTATGCTTTTTAGAAACAATATGTTTTCTATATTTGAGAGAGAGAGAGAGAGAGAGAGAGAGAGAGAGAGAGAGAGAGAGGGAGAGAGAGAGAGAGAGAGAGATCAAAGGGATACATATCAGATAGCTATATTTTCTTACACTTTGTTTCTCATAGCACTGTTTATTATCCGTTCACACCAGTTTTTTAGTGGTAAAATCCTTCAAAAACTCCTAAAATACCTCACTTAAAGACCTTGTTTTGTTACTCTACAAATCTGTCCATGTTTCTCAGGAATCTTCTTTGCGCATCATTAGCTTTGGAATACCCAAGATGTTCTCATCCAATGAATAAGAAGCGCTTCTTTTGATGGCAGTTTTCTCTTGGCTGAGGTATTTTTCAGTGTGTATCTGTTGTGTATTACCGAAGATTAGGAGAGCTTTGATGACCAAGTATACTTATAAAGAAATAAATAATATAAACATTCATATAAAAGTGCAGATACATGAACATATGTAAGTTTTATGAACACACACACACACACACACACACACACACATATATATATATATATATATATATATATATATATATATATATATATATATATATATATATTTATATATATATATATGTATATATATATATATATATATATATATATATATATATATATATATATATATATATAAGGAGATATTGATTAATAAATAATTCTAGTAAAAATTTTCCACTATAAAACAAAAGGATATAATTCACATATTTACCTTACGGATGTCTCCACAAATGAAAAAATATTCATAAATTTTGTTTTTCATATCGATTTTTTTTATTTATGTCACAACGTTACTTTCAAGTAAAAGTCCCGTCAATAAAACTTTCAGGAATAGTAATGTTTAAGTTTCTTGACAACATACTTCGAGGCTGCCCCTTTTAATACTCAAAATGAAATATTAAATCGCATTAATATGTAAGTATAGTTGCCTCATGCATGACGAAGAGTGATGTGTTGAAGTGAATTAGGTTGGTTTACCCTAAAATAGGCTTAAACTCTTATGCAAATGCTTATAACATAGGGCGCCCAATTTTTACGTTTGTCACTACTGGTCCTTTCAGTACATCATCATATAGTAATTTCGTTACCAGAACTCTGGAAGATTTTTTTTTTTTATTTCATTTTGTAAAATTTAAAATACAGTACAAAACCCACTATTGTTGAGCTTCAGTTATTATACAATATATATATTGGATCACTGTTGCTATTTTTATTTGAATTAACATATTTCTTATAGGAACAAACAATAGTTTCTTTTCCTAACAAATGATTCGTATCCTTCATCGGCTTTTAATAATTCCATCATTTGTTTTGAATGTTCAGTTTTAGTGAAAAAAAGTAAGAGATTAGTCATAAAGTTGATAAATTATGAGATCTAAAATTAAAAAAAAAATATATATAT
Organism: Palaemon carinicauda; assembly: GCF_036898095.1. NCBI lineage: Eukaryota > Metazoa > Arthropoda > Malacostraca > Decapoda > Palaemonidae > Palaemon > Palaemon carinicauda. The sequence goes on along the minus strand of NC_090753.1, from coordinate 24,879,209 downwards.
ATATCAAAATAAAGAGACTTTTACTTAAAAAATTGGCAGTTTCTCTCGCATCAGGATAAGCATCAAGCACATTGAAAGAATATCTTATGGAATGTTATATATCTGTTCATGTTTATGCAAATAAAACATTGAAATGAGAGATCATATTGAGTTTGATTTTACTTCAGTTTTTCTCAAAAACTTGTCGGAATTATTGAATACTAAAAAACCTCTACTAACAGTTCTGATGTCAATTTTGCTTTATTTTCTCTGAAGCTTTTATCCAGTTTATGCCGTAATACAACAAATACTATAATTCTCTATCATTTAAAATCTATGTGAAAGTACTCTAAATGTCATGCATCATTAAAAGTATGTTCGGTCTTTCTCTTAACGGTAAATATTCGTTATTATTGAGAGCCTTCATAAGGTAGTTCTTTTAGGTAATAGATTTTTTAAACAATCATATGCCCTGATTCCCACTTGTAGTATTTAATCGATTTAACATAAAATAAGAGAATAATGCACGGAGCTACATGAGTTAAGTAAGAAACATTCACATTTTGAAAAGCGAAAATCAAAGAAAATCTTTTATTAACATGGTATTTATTGCGATTTAAACTAGATTATGTTATACATTTTATTAATTTGTTATATAAAACCAGTGAAAGGTAAAAATCCTAATTAATAAACCCAATATTTCAATTATTTGGCTAGTAATTTCTAACTCCCTATTCGTACCAATCCAGCATTGGCGGAAGTTCAGTTTGGAATTTCTTTCCTAACTTTCATGTCTCTCATATTATTTTTCAGTTAATCATTATTATTTTGAATTATAAATTATCATTATCACACTTATTTTGCTATGTAATTATAATGAATTTTATTGTATCATTATAGCTGAATATATTTATTTCTCATGAATAACGAATTTTTTGCATTCTGCTTATAAATACCAATAAATGGCCTTAGTAAGGGCATCGTCGGAATGAAATACTGGATAAATCCAGTTTTGAGGAACGAATGGGGAGGTATGTGATTTTCTTAGGCAATAGGAATCCAGAAACGTTCCGTTAAGAACCTCTCAGCCAAAAGGAGGTTAATAACACTCGGTACAGGTAAAATATCCATTGAAAGTTGTTTGGTCCTTAATTTTAGCGGAAGAGCCAAAGGACAGTTCATGAAATACCAAAAAAAAAAAAAAAAAAAAAAAAAATCGTACTGAAATAATCCTCAAAAAAGTAATTGTAAGGACTGATTAATAAGGATTTTATTTATCCATAATAGGATAGATGAAAAACTACTTAAAATCAAGCATTAATCATAATAAATTTTTTGTCCAATAATTTAAATATGGATAGGCAATTGTGTGAGAGGATATAATTTTTTTTATATCATACATTTAATGAAAATTTTCTAATCTTTTCTAATATAAATATATGGCAGTTGCACCTTTCTATCGGCAATAACATGCGCTGGATCATGGAAACAGGAAATATTGGTATGAAAGCAAAAGGGTGTTTCCAATTGTTCTAATAAGGTTGTATTAAGTGCTAGAAGAATTAGCCCAATTCAATTCCATCCAGATGCGTCTTCATACATAACCTGTCTCTATCCACTCCTTTCTTATTTTCTCTGTACACCTTGAGGAGGGCCAATGTGTATTGGTCGAAATATAGTGATTTATTTCTATTTTTTTTTTCACTGGCCTTTTTGAAGGAACATGTTGAAATGTTTGATTACAGTTGTAAGTAAGACATACCAGTCATCATGAAATCCCTTCACTTTTCCCATATATTCAGTTGGAATGCCGATTTCAAGCATGTATTCAGACGTTACGAACGACTAGTGCACGGACATTACAGGAGGAAAAACCAGACATAGTTTCTTGAAGTGTCAGCAGGAACAAGTTGTACCAAAAAATGTATGTCTTTTCAAGCTGGACATTAACATCGGACCCCTTTCCTAATTGTTCCAGGATGTTTCTAGAAGTACGAATCAAGTAAGTAACGCAAGACATCTACGTAAAGCGGAGGAATATAAGCTAATTTGTAGTCTCTCTTCGTCTGCTGTGCCGAGATGATCGTATGTACAAGATCTTTCCTCATATGTACTGACTGGTGCTATTAATAGTGATGTGACTCACTTCCAGAGATTACATAATGAATTTGAGACACTCATATGAGATAGTACTTGGAGTAATTTAGGATTAGAAAATAAGGTTATGAATTTATCAAACCATCCACTCACAGTTAATGAGCAGACAGCACGAAACCTAGGAATCTCTTTTGCCGTGAAACCCGGACCGGAGAGTCATTATGATTATTTGGTGGCCTTTGAAAAAAAAAAAATTCTAGATTTTTTTTCTTTTTTTGGAAAAAGTAGAAATTCGCATGAAAGTAATTTTGTTGAATAACTTAGAACGAAATAATAGTAAAAATAAGCTTCCCAGAAGTTTTCATAGATAAATTTTTTCACTGTGCAAATCTAATAATATCATTGTCACCAAATTGGATAAAGACGGCAAAATAGTTATTCTTCATAGGGCGCCGTATACCAACAAAGCTCAACAGCTTTTAGACGATGACAGAACGTATGAAAAACTAACGAAGACTCCCGTAACTCTACTGCTTCGGGAATTTCTTAAATCCATAAGAAAAAAACCTAAACAATAAAAAATAATACATTGAGTTCTTGGAAGAGTTCAAAGTTATGAACCCTTCACTTTCACCTTTCTACGGCCTCCCAAATAGCCAAAAGGACGGCATTCCCTTGCATAAAATCGTCTCATGCAAAGGGTCATTTATGTATAATATAACAAAATGATTAGCAGATTTAGTTACTCAATTTCTAGGGATTTCTTTTTTCTGCTCCCCTCCAGCATGTAGAAGACTATATCCAGAAATATAACAGATTAAATATCATGGTAAACAATTAATAGCTCTTAATTCTTGACGTAGAATCGCTACTTATAAAGGTCTCGATCAATGATGCGGTAGGTTTTTTGACTGAAAATTTATCCTCCATGTAGATCACATTCCTCTTAGCATAAAGAAAAATTTAATTCAACTGTGTGGGACAAATAACGTAATCAGTGTCAATGGAAATTTTACAAACAAAGATTTGGTTGTTGTATAGGCAGCTTGTTATACTAACTTTTAGCCAATCTCTACATGGAGTACTTTGGGAAGGAAATTTTAACAATGATTAAACCTACGAACATGGTTTTTCAGCGCTATGTTGATGACATTTTCACTTATTGGGATGATATCTGGAGAGATTTTAATATATTTTCCAATAATCTGAATACCCTAGTCCCTAGCATGAAATTTAAAGCTGTAAGGAAAAAAGATGGAAAACTAGGTTTTTTTTCTCTCTCTCTTTTTTCTTCTTCTTTTTTTTTGACATTAAGTATAAGGGAATCGTGAGGGTACAGTTTCATTGTGTATAAAAAACCAACTTTCTCTATTTCTTACATTCATTTCTCTAGTTATCACGATATTTTTGTAAAAGGGGGAGTAGCTTGTCATCTCTTTTTTGGAAGATTGAGAATCCGTTCCCAAGCCTACTTAGGTAAATAATTTTAAATCCTTCCTAAACAGCTCGTCCAGCTATTCAACCCAACGTATGGCATAGATGATGCCATCAACAAAGCTAACACAATAAATTATAGAGATCATGATGTTACCAACCATAGGGATTTCATAAATAAGATAGAACTTCCATATATAGAAGGAATTAGAAATATAGCAAATAATATGAAATCTTAGAACCCCTTTGTTTTTTCATAGTCCAAGACCATAGGAAGCCCCCTTATTAATGTTTATCAAAATAAAAGATGTATAGAATCCGGAATTCATAAACTACCATGTAGAGATTGTGAAAAAATCTACGTAGGACAAACGGGCCGTTTTCTATCTCAGAGATTATCCGAACATAAAACATCTGTCAGATATAGCTTTGAAAACTCAAGGATTTTCGTTTACTTTAGAGATTTAGGGCACCAAATTAACAGGAGTAAGTCATGTTTGCTTTTAAGGATTACCTGTCCATACAGAGGGAAAATCCTGGAATCAGCCATCATAAATCAATCAAACATAATGAACTTATCTGATGGCCAATGGGAAGCTGACACACTGAATAATACTCTTCTCAAACTTATCATTAATAATATAATACACGGAGGCCGACCAAAAGATATGCATTACAAGTCAAGCCATCCTCCGAGCGCCTAGGGAATACGAAGACGCAACAGGATGTAATTAAATTTGGCTAATCCTTACAGCAATTATAAAACCCTTCACACAATTGGAAACACTGTTTTTCTTTCATATACAAACCGTCACTGTCCAATTCTATTCCTCATTTTAATTTACACCTTTAAGAGGGCCAATGTGTAATGGTAGCAATAAGGTGATTCATATATGTTTCCATTGTTTTCTTTATGGTCCTTTTTGAAGAAACTTGGTAAATTGTTCGATAACAGTTATAATTAGAACATATATATACATATATATATATATATCTATATATATATATATATATATATATATATATATATATATATATATATATATATATATGTATATTATATATTATGTTTATATATATATATATATATATATATATATATATTTATATGTATATATATATATATATATATATATATATATATATATATATATATATATATATATATATATATATATATATATTTATATACATATATATATATATATATATATATATATATATATATATATATATATATGTATATATATAATGACTATTGTATATAAGCACTTTCACATATATATATATATATATATATATATATATATATATATATATATATATATATATATATATATATATATGTATATATATACATATATATATATATATATATATATATATATATATATATATACACACATATATATATATATATATATATATATATATATACAGATATATATTTATATATATATATATATATATATATATATATAAATGTATATATATATATATATATATATATATATATATATATATATATATATATATATATATATATATATATATACAGTATATAGATATATATGAGAAAGTGCTTATATACAGTAGTCATTATATGTATATATATATATATATATATATATATATATATATATGTATATATATATATATATATATATATATATATATATATGTATATATATATATAGATTTATATATATATATATATATATATATATATATATATATATACATATATATATATATATATATATATGTATATATATATATATATATATATATATATATATATATAGATATATATATATATATATATATATATATATATATATATACATATATATGTGTGTATATGTATATATATATATATATATATATATATATATATATATAAAATATATCTATATATAGATATATATATGTTTTATATATATACATATATATATACATATATATATATATATATATATATATATATATATATATATATATATATGTATATATACATATATATATATATGCATATATATATATATATATATATATATATTTATATATATATGTGTGTGTGTGTGTGTGTGTGTGTTTGTGTGTGTATATATAAAATATAATAAATATATAATATATATGATATATGTATATATATATATATATATATATATATATATATATATATATATATATACAAATATATATGTGTATATATAATCTATAATATATTATATATAAAATATATATGTAAGGAAGTGTTAGGGCCAGGCAATGGCAGCTGATGATTCAGCAGGTAGAGCGATAGGCTCCCGCAAGGATGGTGAGATTGCAGACACTTAAGGAACTATCGAGCTTGAGCGAGTCTCAAAGCCCAGTCCGTCGATTGCTTAAAAGGGACTTTTCAGATAAGCCACCACAACCTCTAAAATGAATATTCTGAAATTATTCTTGATAAGTAATCATTAAAGACAGTAATAAGTTGTACATTCTTATCTCCCTACCTTCCATTTAAAACCAAACATGACGGTATTCCATTAGAGTTTAGACAGATTGGCTGAGTATTAATGGATGAGTAGGCCTTTAGAATTAGTACCTTTAAAATGTTTGATTAATTATGAAGTTAGTAATTAATGGTCTGGCACAATTTTATGTCCAGATATCAAGAGTACTCTCTTCTAGAGTCTACATAACGAATTTCAAGCTGATCTGACGCGTATAAGTAAAACCGTCTATTTTTTTTTTTTTTACTTTTTAATCAATTACTAATTAGAGAGATAGAATCTTTGAAAAGAATTCAGAGTATTGATAGATACTAACCCATAAAATATCCAGTTGGACACAAGCATTCCTGGTACACCTCTGAAGAAATGCACCCAGCCATACCCTTACTGCGTGGAGAGTTCCTGTCTTTAGTCCAGCCCATCTCCTCTGCCATCTCTTCATAGATTACCTTATTGGTTACTAATCGTAACGTAAGGGTGTGACAGAAAGCACTTCTTTAGAGCAAGGTGTACCAGGGACTCCTATATCCAACTGTACCTAATAATTTTCATGATGTATAGTTCACGAATAACGGAGTAGGAAAATAATGGTATTGTACACACCAGGAACTAAAAGAACAACAGGAGCAGAGACTAGACAGGTCGTCAGCATGTAACAATAATCAACATTCAGACAACATTCTAACAGTATAACTTGATGATGACAATGCGCAGGGAGGTTGGGTATGAGAATTGTGTTGAGCTTAGAGATATGGCATAGGAAAGAAGTCCTTCTAAGGCCCTATGCATCCTCTGGGTGCCAGAAAACTGGGTAATTATTAATGATTACTTATAATAAAAAAGTTTCCACCCTTTTGGTACCGAATCACTGATTTTAGATTATTGCAATATAAGCCACAAAGAAGTAACATCGTGTCATCTCTAATTAAGAAAGTGTCCCATATATATATATATATATATATATATATATATATATATATATATATATATATATATATATATATATATATATATATATATATATATATCTATCTATCTATCTATCTATCTATCTATCTATATATATATATATATATATATATATATATATATATATATATATATATATATATATATACACATATATATGTATATATATATATATATATATATATATATATATATATATATATATATATATATATATATATATATATATATATATATATATATATTTACACACACACACACACACATATATATATATATATATATATATATATATATATATATAGATATATATATACATATATCTATATATATATATATATATATATATATATATATATATATCTATATATATATATATATATATATATATATATATATATATATATATATATATATGTATACATATATATATATATATATATATATATAGATATATATATATATATATATATATATATATATATCTATATATATATATATATATATATATATACATATATATAGATATATATATATATATATATATATATATATATATATATATATAAATATAAATATATATATATACATATATATATATATATATAAATATGTATATATATATAATATACATATATAAATAAATATATATATATATATATATATATATATATATATATATATATATATATATACATGTATATATATATATATATATATATATATATATATATATATATATATATATATGTATATATATATATATATATATATATATATATATACATATATATATATATATACAAATATATATATATATATATATATATATACATATATATATATATATATATATATATATATATATATGCGTGTATGTGTGTTTTTGTGTGTGTGTTCATACATGCAGATATAAAGGGAGAGAGAGAGAGAGAGCGCGCACTTTTTGTAGAACAGATTAGCATGTCTCGTCTAAATATTCATATAATATGCATTAACAATTTTTCTTTTTACTAATATCAGTATACGCTATGTACTTTTTTTATTTATAATTGTTAGTTTTTTCTTTAAAATAATTCCACACTTTCTGTATTGGAGCTCCTGGGCTCGTAGCATTTTGCGTCTCCAACTAGGATTGTACCTTACATAGATATAAAAACAATAATGATAATCATATACCAAAACATCAATGTTTCTTCATTTATATATATACCCGGATTCATCACTGATTAATACAGAAACGATCATCAAATTAAATATAAATCCGGTATAAAATTATATCAAAACACTTGATATTAATCTATTAAAGTTTTTACCCAAAATCTCACTCTTAATATACAAATAAATTACTGCATATAATAGCCCTAAATAATAAAGAGCAGGTACCTGTCTATATAGTTATATACTGTTTTGTTCTGTCAAGCTCAATTCTCCCTGTCGTTCGGTTAAGAAGGAGATTAAGTAGTTATAGCGAGGTGAGAGAGGGTTTATGTATGTACATACTGTATCTATCTGGATATTTAGCCGTAATGTTTATGGTTTGCGAACAGTGGTATATATATATATATATATATATATATATATATATATATATATATATATATATATATATATATATATATATATATATATATATATATATTCGTCTCCTTATGAAAAATAACTATTTTTGATAAAGATAAAAAGACGTATGTCAACAAAGTTCAACAGCTCTTAAACGTTGACACTACATATGAAAAGCTAACAAAAGACCCCCGTATCTCTTTCGCTCCGGAATTTTTCAAATCCGTAAGAAAAATCGGAAATAATAAAAATCGACATCGAGGTCTTAGAAAAGTTCAAAGTTATGAGCCCGTCTTTGCCATATTTTTACGGGCTCCCCAAAACTCACAAGGACGGTATTCCCTTGTGCCCAATTGTCTCATGCAAAGGGTAATTTATATTTATTATATCAAAATGTTTAGCAGACTTGCTGAATCAAGCATGCAGAAGACTTTATCCAGAAATTCAATATTTTAAATATCCCGGTAAACAATGTAAAACTCTTGAGTCTTGACGTAGAATCCCTATTTACAAAGGTCCCGATCATTGATGTACTAGGTTTTTTGAGGGAAAAATTAATCCCCTATGAAGATCACTTCCCCCTCGGTACTGAAAAAACAATTCAGATAATTAAACTAAGAGTGTCAAATAACCCTTTCTCTTTCAATGGAAATTTTTACAAACAGAAATTTGGTTGTAGTATGGGCAGCCCGTTATCTCCAATTTTAGCCAATCTCTACATGGCATACTTTGAAATAGAAATTTTAACAACAATTAAACCTACGAACATGATTTGGCAACGCTATGTTAATGACATTTTCACATATTGGGATGATAGATGGGGAGATTTTAATATATTTTTCAATAATCTAAATTCCCTAGTCCCCAGCATAAAATTTAAAACGGAATGGGAAAAAGATTGAAAATTAGCTCTTTTGGACATACTAATTATAAGGGAATCAACAGGGTATAATTTCACTGTGTATAGAAACCAACTTTCTCTATTTCCTACATTCATTTCTGTAGTTATCACGATATTTCAGTAAAAATTGCAGTAGCTTGCAATCTATTTCTTAGAGGTTTGAGAATCTGTTCACAAGCCTACCTAAATAAAGAATTTGAAATAATTCGGAAAAAACTTGCCCAGCTCTTCTACCCGACGTACGTCATAGAAAAGGCCATCAACAAAGCCAACACGATATATTATAAAGATCATGTTACTAACCAAAGAGATTTCAAAAATAAGATAAAACTCCCATATATAGAAGGTATTGAAAATATAACAAATAATATCAAAACTAAGAACCCTTTATTCATATCCCAAGACCATAGGAAGCGCCCTTATTAATGTTTATCAAAATAAAAGAGTTATAGAATCCGGCGTTTATAAAGTACCATGTGGGGACTGTGAAAAAGTTTACGTTGGGCAAACGGGCCGGTCGCTATCTCAAAGATTATCTGAACACAAAAGATCCGTTAGGTATGGCTATGAAAACTCAGGGATTTTCGTTCACCTTAGAGATTTAGGCCACCAGATTAACTGGAGTTAGTCGTCTTTGCTTTTTAAGAGTACCTGTTCGTACAGAAGGAAAATCCTTGAATCAGCCATCATAAATCAATCAAACACAATGAACCTATCTGGTGGCCAATGGAAAGGTGACACAGTGGACAATACTCTTCTCAACCCTATCATTTAAAAGATAATCCACAGAGACCGACCACTAGATATGCATCAGAGATCAAGACATCCTCCGAGCGGCTCAGCAATAAGAAGACGCACCTGGATGCAATTAAATTTGGCTAATCCTATCAGCAATTATAACAACTGTAGAAGAATTGAACACACGCTTTTGCTTTCCTATATAAACCGTCACTTTCCACTGTATTCCTCATTTTTACTCTACATCCTGAAGAGGTCAATGTTTATTGACCGAAATATAGTGATTTATTTATTTCCTGTGTTTCTTTTATTGGCCTTTTTGGAAAAAAAAATATGTTAAACTGTTTGATTACAGATATAAGTAAGACATATATATATATATATATATATATATATATATATATATATAATATATATATATATATATATATATATATATATATATATATATATATATATATATATATATATATACCATCGTGCTAGGTAGTAAATCTTAGCAATCCATGTTTGCCAACATTTATACTTCTATAAGAGGATAATCCTGTACCACCCGTGTGTCATACGAGCGTACACAATAACCACATTTCTCTTTCTTGTATATATTATCCTTTGTATCTTCACTCTCTCCTCTTAGGGACAGCAACTTGTTTCAACATGTCTGCATACTCGATTGTTAACTGTTAACAGACCCGTTTGCTGGTTGACAAGAAATAGCATGTCTGTATTTTGTGACCTTCTTACCGGGACCTTGTGTGTATATATACTCAATGTGTCGTAATAAAGTTACTTGGTAGCTTTCATCTTGCCTTTGAGTCACAACCTACTCTTGGATCATCACATTGGTGACCCCGGAAGTCGACTCGCTCTTCCAGCCTTCCCACCCACCCCTTCACTGTTATTATGATAGACTCCACCGAAATTGGCGCCGCCCCATTCAAACTTTCACCGTTCGCCCACAGAGAGGTGTTCGCTGGGTTTCTACACGCAGAAGTCCGTTCCGCATCAAGGGCGTGCCTCGCTCAACCACCAAAGCAGATTATGTTCTCGCGGTGATACCCGAGGACACCTTCCCGGAAATCACCAACTGGCTTTGTGAACAAGGAGATACCCCAATAGTGTCTGACACCCTCAAAACATACCTTCTGCAGCAGTACTCGCGATCATAGAGCAAAGCTTTTTCAGCTGTCTCAACAACCGTTGGAGGACCAAAGGGCTTCGGTCTCCCTCAGGTAAATGACCAGTATCGCTCTCTTGCAACCTTCCGCAGACGGCTCTCCTTGTAAGGTGAACCTACTTCGCTCCCTTTGGGTACGCCGTTTACCCGAACTTGTACGCGCTTTCATACCCGTTGTCGATCGTTTACCCATAAAGGAGTTGATGACCAATGCCGACACACTTATAAACAGCCAGTTCACGACCTTCAATACACCAATCAATGCCTCCACTCCTGACGACGAGAACACCTATTCAACGTCAAATTGAGCTGAGGTAGGAGACACATGCCTACCCTGTGAAGTGCCGGAACGGCGATAAAGCCACCTATCACCCACTACTCACTCGCGCCCTAACCAACGACCTCTACAGCCATTTACTGCAGCCCATCGTCCGTAGTTTTGCTACTACCACTCCAGATTCGGGGCTGCCGCGAAGAAATGAGCCAGGGATTGTGAGTGGCCAAAAAACGTGTAAATAGGCCATGGCTCGTGGCGTTGGCCTTCCGTGTTACTAATCTCTTCTTTTTACGTGATGCAGGAACGGCCATACGATTTTTGGTAGACATGGGTGCTTGTTGTTCTCTTTTGCCAAGGGAACTCTTCAGGACACGACCTAGTCGTCTAAGTCTGCTGATTCCCGCCTGGTAGCTGCCAACAGATCACCAATACCCACCTACGGTTATGAGAAACTCATATTATCTTTCTGAAAAGGCCAATTTGATTGTAAGTTTCTCGGTGGTGACGTCACATTGCCAAGACTCGGTGCGGATTCTCTTTCTCATTTTCATCTTCTGGGTGATGTCACCCACAAACGATTGGTCAACACTGACTCGTACTTGTAGACGCCTCTTCAACCTAGCCCCTACAACCTTGCTCCCCACATCAGCCCACCCAAGGATGACTACGCCCACGTCCTCACGTCCTACCCAGATGTTTTCCATCCAGAACTTTGCCAAATGCCCATTGCTCACGCCAAACATGGTATGTTTTACCATATCAAGAACACAGGAACCGCAGTCTTTGCCAAATTCAGACCTCTGGCACCGGATCAATTGGTAACCGCCAAATGGACGTTCGCCGATATGGAAGAAATGGGCAATTGCCAAAAGGCCTCCAGACGTGGTCATCACCCTTAAACATTGTCCTGAAGAAAGACGGCTCCCTCCGTCCGTGTGGTGATTACAGACGCCTGAACATGCAAACAGAACCGGATCACTACCCCCTCTCAAAGATTACCGACTTGACCTCCTACATGCACAATTGCAGGTTTTCTCCACGCTCGACCTCCTGAAGGGATATAGGTACCTATGAACCTAGAAGACATCCCTAAGACCACCATTAACACTTCCTTCGGTACATACACCTTCAATTACTCCTTCTTTGTCATTTTCAACGTCTCAAAAATGGCATCTTAGGGGGGCCTCCCATTCTCAAAAGAGGAACACATTCGTCACTTGCTCATCATGCTCAACCGCCTGCAACAAAACGACCTTGTAGTCCGGTATGACAAGTGTATCTTTGGTGCAAACGAAGTGTCATTCTTAGGGCACAGCATCTCTCCTGAAGGAGTCCATCCAATCCCTGAGAAGGTAGCATCGGTTCAAGACTTTCCCAAGCCCTCGACCATCAAAGCACTGCAGGAATTCTGGGGCATGATCAACTATTATCACTGTTTTCTGCCAGCCATTGCTGCCACTCTTGCTCCCCTCTACGCCTCCCTCTAGGGTAACCCAAAAGAACTGAAGTGGGTCCCCCTTCAAGAAGCGGCCTTCTGCAACGCAAAAATGCCTATCAACCGCTGCTGCTCTCACTTTTCCTGTCTACATGCCCCTCTCCTTCTCTCCACTATGCCAGCAACGTCGCTATTGGTGCAGTACTCGAACAGATGGTCAACGGCTTGCCCGCTCATTGTCCTTCTTCAGCAGAAAACTGTCCAAGGCAGAACTGGGTTATTCTATCTTTGATCACGAATTGCTGGCGGAGCACTTGGCTGTCCGTCACTTTTACCATTTCTTAGAGGTTACCCCTTCGTCATTCACGAAGACTACATGCCTCTTGTGCACGCCTTCACTTCACAGTCTGACGCCTGGTTTGCCCGTCAACGCCGACATCACTCCGCCGTGGCGAAATACAATTGCACCCTTCAACACGTCCCTGGGAAAATGAATCCCGTTGCCGATGCCCCAGTCAACAAACACGTTGGCCTCCGTTCAACTGGGATTGGATTAAAATGCCTTGACTTACCTTGTCTTGTCACAAGCAACTTGGTGGAGTAATGAGAGCTTTAGGTGCGGAGGAAATGACCCTCTGAATCTCAATGAAGTCATTGGTAGCTGGGTGACAGATCGGTTTAAGGTGATGGACAAATGGTCTTCGGCTTCTATTCCTAATGCCTTGCGGTTGATCTTATTAGAATTAGTATGGACCGGCAAGGGGCACTTGCCTTAGTTAGATAGTCACTGCGTATCACAAGGAACTGGCTATCCTTTGATATACCTAGCCAATGAATCCTCTATGGATTTAGTCAGTCATGGATAGAGAAGATGAAAGAATGGCACCCAGTCCCGGGCGTAGCGGGGTGCTAAGAATCTCCCGGTTTATAAATACTAAAGAAATATTGAAAATAGGTAATTGGAATGTTAGATCCATGAATCAGATTAGGAAGTTACAAGTGGAGAGGGAATTTATGAGATATAGTGTGTATATCTTGGTCCTAAAAGAAACACGTTGTAAGGGAATAGGTATGGAAACTTTAGTCCAAGGGAATATATATATTTACTCAGGATGATCTGATGAAGCTGGAAGAGAAGGCATAGGGATGATGATGACACCAAGAATAGAAAAGAAATTAACCGAGTGGAGAGCTGTAAATAGTAGAATTCTACTAGCAAATTTCAAATCAAAGCAGTGTATTATGAGTATTATAGTTTGCTATTCCCTAACAAATGATTCCACTGAAGAAAGGAAAGATGATTACTATGAAAAACTTCAAAGGATAAAAGATAAGATCCCAGAGAGAGATATGAAAATTGTGATTGAATTAGCGACTTCAATGCTAGAGTTGGAAGGAATAATCAAGGGATAGAGAATGTGATGGGTGTCGAGGGTCTTGGCGAGGTTGCAAATGAAAATGGAGCAGTTTCATAAGTTTCTGTTCAGCAAACCATCTAGTCATTGGACTTTACCATGTGGCAATGCAAAAATCAGATAGATCACATTACCATTAATAGAGAAAGAAGGAGGACTCTGAGAAATGTAGGAAGCTATAGAGGTGCAGATATAGGTTCTGATCACCAGCTCCTCATTGCCACAGAGAAATTAAAACTGAAAGCACCAAACATAAAGAAGGATAGAATACCTAGGTTTGAAACAACTAAGCTTCTGGAGGAAGAGCATAGAGAAACCTTTGCAATTGAATGTAGGAATCGATCTGTGGCCTCAGAGGCTTTAAGAGATGAAGAACTGACAATTAATGAAGAATGTTGTGATAATTAGAACATATAACAGTCAGTTGGTAGTGAAGTCTTGTGACCAACAGTTACAAGGACAAAGCTATGGCAATCGAATAATACTTGGGATACTATAAAAAGGAGACAATGACAGAAATTGATTGTTGAAAGTTTTTTAGGAAGTACTGATAATTGCAATGTAGAGCATGCTAAGTATTCCAGTATTGAAAGTGTCAAAAGAAAAGGTAGGAATGACTGGAGAGAGTATTTAGACAGTAAAGCAGATGAGGCCAACATAGCTATGGATTCAGGAAGTGGCTACGCTGTGAGAATTGCTCATAGAATTATTAATGAAATCTCGACTGGGGCAAAAAAGAAGAAGCATATACCCATTAAAAAAGAGATGGCTCTGTTATAGCAACAGAAGATGAAGAAAGAGTAGGTTGGATGTAACATTTTACTGAGGTTATGAATAGGACATATTAAGGGAATAATGGGATTGATATACCTGAAGCTGATGAATACCTTGATGTGCCCATGAATGAATTCAGTGTGTTTGAAGTCGAAGCTATCCTAAAAAAACTAAAGAGATGGGAGGCCCGGAATACTATGAAATAAATGCCGAGATGATACTGGCCAAAATATGAAGTAACTCCCATATTACTTACAAGATTATTTTGCAGAATGTGGCATGAAGAAGCAAAACCTGATGAATGGGAGCTAGGAATGTTGGTTAAATTAGCTAAAGAGTGAGACCTGATTGGTTGCAATAATTACAGAGACATAACAATTACGCAGTTGTTATGAAAATATATGGTATGCTTATTCTTAAGAGACTAGAGAAAAATATTGATAAAAAGCTGAGAGATGAACAAACAGGATTTAGAAAAGGTAGAAATTGCACTGACCAAATTTTAATTTTGAGACATGTTTTACCGCAATGCATGGAATATAGAAATCCCCTTTTGATGGCATTTGTGAACTATGAAAAAGCCTTTGATAGTTTGCACCGACCATTTTCGTGGAAAATCCTGCGTTATTATGGGATTCCTCTTAAATATGTAAATTTGATTAAGTCTGTTCATGAGCTTAGCAAGTGTAGAGTTAATGTTAATGGAGTTTAATCAAACAAGTTTCCAGTGGAACAGCGGAGTACTCCAAGGGAATGTGTTGTCACCTATGCTGTTCATCCTCCTCATGGACTTTGTAATGTGTAGAACAGTCAGAGTTGGTGGAGTAGGATTTGACTGGATTAGGGATAGGAATTTAGCAGACCTTGAGTATGCTGATGAAGCTGTCCTTCTTAGCAGAACACCGCATGATTTGCAATGCTTGCTTACCAGAATGTATGAAATATTACACGATATGGGGCTGAAGATAAATAGAAAAAAGGCCGAGATGATAAGAACGTAGTATGCAATTGAAGATGATTTATCGTTGGGAGGAAAAAGAATTAAAGAGGTAGAATCATTTAAGCATTTAGGAACAATGATCTCCAATACAGGGTCTTTAGAATTGAGTTTAGCGAAGGATTGAAAAAAGCAAATCCGACAATTAAATCGCCTAAAATTTCATATAAAAATCACACTATATATCAGTTTAGTGAGATTGATGTTACTCTATGGACATGAGTCATGGTATGACAATGAAACAATCTCTAATAGATTTTGTAGATTTGAGAATAAAGCTCTCAGAAGGATACTGGAAGTTAAATAGTAAGATAGGACCAGAAATTAAACCATAAGACAGATTACTCGAGTACCACATGTGGATGAGATCATGATGAGGGGTAGATGGAGATGGTTTGAGCATGCTCTTCGCACACTCCAGGAGAGATTAGTTCACCAAACGTTTAACAGGGCTCCACAAGTCACTAGAAGAATTGGAATATCCAGGCCTACATGGCTTAGGACTATAAAGCGCGAAGTATGAGATGATGAATGGAGAAGTACTGAATTAAAAGCTCAGGGCAGAGACGACTGGCGAGATCTAATCGAGGCCCTTTGCGTTAATAGGGGTAGGAGGAAATGATGATTAGAAAGGTGAAGATACATATTTATATATATATATATATATATATATATATATATATATATATATATAATAATAATAATAATAATAATAATAATAATAATTAATCTGTTGTGCTGAATATTGGGATCGAAAAAGTAGGACCTTCACTTTCTTAAATGATAGGTTACTCATCATATATTACCAATCTGTACTACACATGACCGTGGAAAAAAATATTCAAATCTACGGACATTTCACAATTTTTTCGAATATCCAGCGAATGTAACTAACCAATGTTGTGGCCTATTGAGCTCCATTAAAGATTTTTTAAGTTTTTATTTCTGTATCATTTTATCATCCAACAGTTAACATCTGATTTTTTTTTTCTGGTTTGTTATGATTGGTCTCATTAGTTTTGCTTTAAAGCTGTTCCATATGTATATATTTTTTCGAGCTATTTGAGAATAAATCTTTGGTATTGAAATGTAAAAATTTTGATTTAGATTGCTCCATATCAACTTAGGATTTTCTTGCAAAAATCTGGCAGAATCTTTGGGTGAATGTTATTAACATTTTCATTAACATCATTATTACTATGAATATAATTGTTTATATATATTTACAATATATATATATATATATATATATGTATGTAAATATGTGTGTATATATATATATATATATATATATATATATATATATATATATATATATATATATATATATGTGCCTGTGTGTGTGTGTGTGTGTTTGTCTGTGTATGTATGTATATATATATATATATATATATATATATATATATATATATATATATATATATATATATATATATATATATATATAATATATATATATATATATATATAGATATATATATAAATATATATATATATATATATATATATATATATATGTATATATATATATATATATATATATATATATATATATATATATATATATATATCTATATATATATATATATATATATATATATATATATATATATATATATATACGAATTCAAACTTTGCCTCGGAATCAGGCTGTGAACAAGTCATAAGTGAAGCTATTCACAGGTCCGGTAACTGCTTGAACCTCGTATACACTGACTCCCCTGGCATTATAAGAAGTAAGGTTGGTTCTCATGTTGGGACATCAGCAGTTTTTATTAATAATAATAAGGATGGTTGAAGTGGGAAAATAGGGAAAGGAAGAGTACCCCTGGATACAATCCAGTTTATAGCTCAAAGGCAGGTACTCGTGATGGGAAAGATTAAGGAACTAGGGAGAAAGTGAAGTACAGGAGAAGAATAAAAGAGAGGGGCCGACCCTCATGCGATATTAGGGAATTGGTATTATTATTTGTTTCGTAACTGACCAGGCCTTCATTTCATTAGTAATGAAGACTGAGCAGACTGTCCCTGATGCATCTTACTCATGTAAGATTCATATGAAATCTCAAGCCGATTGGAATGGAATTTTGCGTGATCTTTTGGGCTTGAATAAGCCGCAATTGTATAATAGTGTTGATCCTGTAGTCCCTTTAAATGAGAATCAAGTCAGCCTAATTGATAGGTGTATCCCTTATCGTGTACTTAAGTACCTATTGAAGGACGAACCATGGTTCAATGGTGATTGTAGACGTGCTTATTTGGAGAAGCAGGAGGCCTATCATCTTTGGAAGGGTAATAGATCAGATATAACCTGGTATAACTGTACTCAGCTTAGAGCTTTTGCTCGTAGAGTTTATGGGTCAACCGAGAAAGAATACAATTTAACCATAAAAGAAACCCTTTCTGGTACAACCCAGGAACATAAGTGGTGGACTACCGTTAGATCTGCTCTCTTTGGTGTAGATACAACAGTTCCTCCTTTACTTAAACCAGATGGCTCTATCACTCACTGTCCAAAGGAAAAGGCAATCCTTTTGGCAGATGTGTTTGAAAACAAGCACAGTAATGAGAATCTCGAACTACCTCACTCCTGTTTTCCTGAAGCTAATGTAACTAGTCAAGCTTTTTAATCTCGTGAAATTAAAACTCTGTTGATGGACCTTGATTATGGAGGTGTAAACCAAATGGTATTTTTCCTTTGTTTTATATAAAGACTGCAGATTTCTTAGCTCCTAAGTTATCTCGTATTTTGCTCAAGTTAGCGAGAACCTTATTTTTTTTTTTTTGGGTTCCCCCAGGTCCCTCAGTGTGAGGCACCTCGTATATCCACCAGAGAGTTGCTAATGCATCTTCCAGTGTATTTTGCATCTTCCAGTCTTGGATGGTCTGGGATGCATCTTAGGTATTTATCGAGCTTATTCTTAAACACATCTACGCTCACTCCTGATATGTTTCTTAGATGAGCTGGCAGCACATTAAATAGTCGCTGCATTATCGATGCTGGTGCGTAGTGGATTAATGTCCTGTGCGCCTTTCTCAGTTTACCTGGAATGCTTTTTGGCACTATTAATCTACCTCGGCTTGCTCTTTCTGATATTTTAAGCTCCATGATGTTTTCAGCAATTCCTTCTATTTGCTTCCATGCTTGTATTATCATGTAGCGTTCTCTTCTCCTTTCTAGACTGTATAGTTTTAAAAATTGCAGTCTTTCCCAGTAGTCATGGTCCTTAACTTCTTCTATTCTAGCAGTATAGGACCTTTGTACACTCTCTATTTGCGCAATATCCTTTTGGTAGTGTGGGTACCATATCACATTGCAGTACTCGAGTGTACTACGCACATAAGTTTTGGAAAGCATAATCATGTGTTCAGCTTTTCTTGTTTTAAAGTGTCTGAATAACATTCCCATTTTTGCTTTACATTTAGCCAACAGTGTTGCTATTTGGTCGTTGCATAACATATTCCTATTTAAAATTACACCAAGGTCTTTAATTGCTTCCTTGTTTGTGATTGTCTCATTATTAGGTCCCTTGTATGCATATACCATTCCTTCTCTGTTTCCATAATTTATTGATTCGAATTTATCGGAATTAAATACCATCCTATTTATCTCCGCCCATTCATATATTTTGTTTAGATCTCTTTGTAGTGAGTTCCTATCTTCATCACAAGTAATTTCTCTACTTATTCTTGTGTCATCGGCGAAACTTCTCACTACGGAGTTTTCAACATCACAGTCTATGTCTGAGATCATAATAACAAATAGCAGTGCAGCTAATACCGTACCTTGTGGCACACCAGATATTACCTGGGCTTCTTCTGATTTCTCGTCATTTGCAACCACTATCTGTTTTCTGTTTTGCAGGAATTCTTTTACCCATTTTCCTATCTTTCCCACAATATTATGCTTTCTCATTTTTTTCTCCAATATGTTATGGTCTACCTTGTCAAAGGCTTTTGCAAAATCTAGATAGATCACATCTGTGTCTTTTTCATTTATCATATTATTGTATATGTTTTCATAGTGTGCTATCAGTTGGGTCTGTGTACTTTTTCCAGATACGAAACCGTGTTGACCCATATTAAACAAATTATTTTTGACCAAATGGTTCATTATTTTCTTTTTTATTACCCTCTCATACACTTTCATAATATGTGATGTTAGACTAACAGGTCTATAATTGCTTGCCTCTAGTCTTGATCCACTTTTGAAGATAGGGGTTATATAAGCTAATTTATGTTTAACATATATCTCGCTCATATCTACACTCTGTCTTAGCAGTATTGCAAGTGGCTTCGCGATAGTGTTTGCAGTTTTTTTTAACAAAATCGCTGGAACTCCATCTGGTCCGGCTGCCGATCCCTTTTTAATTTTGTTTATAGCCGTGACAATATCTGCTTCATTAATATCTATATCCGTTTGATATTCAACATTTTCTTCTCTCATTTCTGTTTCATTATTCTCATTCGCAATTCTTGCCGTGAACTCACTCTTATATTTTTCTGCTAATATGTTGCATATTTCCTTTTTTTCTTTCGTTAGCCGTCCTTCAATTCTTAGAGGGCTTATTTCTATTCTCCTTTTATTCATCTTTTTTGCATAGGAGTAAAGTACTTTGGGGTTTCTTTTTATATTTTGAAGTGTCCTTTCTTCTAAGTCCCTTTTTTCATTTTCTTTCGACTGTATAATCTTTTGTTCTGCATTTTCTATCTTACATTTTATTTCCCTCATTTTCCACATATTTTTTTCTTTTGCAAGATTTTTCTTCCACTTTCTAATTTTCTGAAATAAGATCCTTCTGTCTCTTGGTATGCACGTCTTTTGTTTATTGTTTTTTTTCTGTACATATTTTTCAACAATTTTCTCCAGTATTTTGTACAGTATGTCCGTATTTACCTGTATATTATCACTTATAAATACATTTTTCCATTCTTTATTCAGTTCTTCATTTATTTCTGACCATTTTATATTCTTACTGTAAAAATTATATTTTCCATATCCTTCCCAAAGTTTTGTGCTTTTATTAATTCTGTGATCACTTGCTTTGGAATGAACTATCAATTCTATGACATTGTGGTCTGAAATTCCCGTGTTATACACTATTATTTCTTTAACATAATTCACCTCATTCACAAATACTAGATCTAGGACATTTTCCTTTCTTGTTGGAATGTGGTTTATTTGTTGCATATTATGTTCTAATAGCATATCTTGAAGCTTTTCAAATTGCCTCTTATCTTCTGCGCTACTATTACTCACTTTTTTATATGTATACATACAACCACTTTCTTCTATCCGTTCTTTCCAATCCACGAAAGGAAAGTTAAAATCTCCGGATAGGAGTATATTCCAGTCTTTATGGTTTCTACATATATCATCTATTTTTTCTATTATTATGTCAAACTCCTTAGCAATTGGGGGTCTGTAGACTACAATATTCACTAGTTTTTCGAATTCAAATTCTACCGCAATCAATTCACATTCTGTGTTGCTGTATTTTTCACAGACTTTTCCTTGATTTATGTCTCTTCCATATATTGCGGTTCCCCCTTGATTCCTATTTTTTCTGTCTGATCTATAAGTTTGGAAACCCTTTATCTGGTCATCACTGCCAGTCTCTTGGGAATACCATGTTTCACTTATATTTAATATATCTATTTTTTCAATTTGGGTTAGTTCTTCTAGGAACTCTATTTTCCTTTTGGAGTTACTCGTGACTAAACCCTGTGCATTCATCACTATTATGGTTTGTGTTTCATTCCCATTATTTAATATTGGTAATAATATGGATTCCCCCATGCTTCCTTCCTGTTCTGATATGATGTTCTTTTCTTCATTTCTCGGAATTCTGCCATTAAAAAATCCAACTTTTCCATAATATTTGTTCTTTCGCCTTCATACTTATTTTTGTGTGTAAACCTGCAATTATCCCCATATCTGCACCAACCCCTGGCATTATATATGCATTCTTTGTAGTTGGGCTCTATTTGTGGAGATTTAGGTTGAAAGGCCTTTTTTGGTGCATAGTGCGGTATATACGCGGCCTGCTTTTTTGTTTCTTTTTTTTGTTTCATTTTTGTTTTTCTTTTCAGTTTGCTGAGTTTTCTTACTCTCATTCATAGTTGCAGGATGCATATATCGACATTTTTTGTTGAAACTGCATCCTTTTCCTTCTTTTAGGGTTTTGCATATTTTTGGATGGAGGTCTCTGCATTCGTCTCCATATCCGTCTAAATACGCACATTCACCATATATTTCATAATTATGGCATATCTTTGGATGCTTGTAGTAGCATCTTTCGCCAAATTTGCAATTCCCTCTTTTCAGCCTATTACAGACTATATCTTTCTTTTCTTTTTTTTCTTGTTCTTGCTCTTCCCTAAAAGTATGTAGGTCCGGGTAGAGTCTCTTGGGTCTATTATTTGTTTCCATCTGATAATTTATTTCTTCATAAGTATGTTGTTGGATGGCATCATAAGTTATATCAATGATTTCCTCTGCATCCTTACACATATCCTGTTCATTTTTCTCTTCTTCTTCTTCTTCTTCTTCAACTATTTGCAGCTTTAGTCTCGACTTAATTATATTTTCTATCCAGACTAAGCATGTTGAGCAGAATACCTTTGTGTCTCTATTTTTTTATTTTTTGCTGTATTTCAGCACATGTGGGGTGTGTTGGAACATTACAGGCATTACATTTACTAATCAGTTGTTGAGGATTATTAATGGAATACCATATCTTACATGTATTACACCATTTTGGCATTCTTTTTCCTAATGCATCAATCAGCATATTCACCATATTGGACTTGTTATTGTTCTTTGATGGAATGTGTTGATTGATGTAGACACTCTTTATAAGTCTCTTTAACACTTGGATCTTCTTTGGAATTTCTTCAATTATTTTACTGATGTTTTCCGCAGATTTGTTCCAGTCTATTGGATCATATTGTTTCAATATGTCTGCGAATATTTTTCCGTCACACTGGTTGGAGTTGTTAGTGACATCTGTTGTCAATCGGTCGAGCTCCTGTTTCGCCAACTCATGAAATTTGCCTTTGCTGACTCCAGCGATGTCTCTCCACGAGTTGCCTGTGTTATACAATGCCATCTTGATCAGATTTTTATTAATTCACAAGATAACTATCCTATGCCGACGATTTATCTCACTTTTCTGCCCTCAAACTAATCACCGACTATTCACGAAAACTTGTAGCTATATTTCACTCGATAGCCTTTTTGTTATCCGCGTTAAATCAGGATATTTTTAGGGACGCACAAGTGTTCACTTCACCGGCACACAAATACAACTCAGAGGAGCTTTTAGCACTTGTTGGCGTATTGATAATGTTACTCCACTATGTAAATGTGTTTTTGATAGCTCAAGTCCAACTGATTACCGCCCAATTTCTATAACTCCCATATAATCTAAAGTTTTTGAACATCTTTTGGCTAAACGTCTTAAAAAGTTTGCTGAAGGTAATCATCTGTTCCCTAGTTTGATATTTGGTTTCTGTAAAGGCCTTGGAGCATGTAAATCCCTTTTTGTATTTTCCAGCGCTGTACAGAAATCCCTTAATTGTGGTCAGAAAGTTAGTATGATTGGCTTTGATT
>NC_090753.1:24842837-24845337 GCF_036898095.1 Palaemon carinicauda | reverse complement strand
TATATTTATATATATATATATATATATATATATATATATATATGTGTGTGTGTGTATATACAGTAGATATATATATATATATATATATATATATATATATATATATATATATATATATATGTATATACACACACACACACACACACATATATATATATATATATATATATATATATATATATATATGTATGTATGTATATACAGTAGATATATATATATATATATATATATATATATATATATATATATATATATATATGTATGTATATACAGTAGATATATATATATATATATATATATATATAATTATATATATATATATATATATACAGTAGATATATATATATATATATATATATATATATATATATATATATATATGTATATATATATTTATATATATAGTATATATATATATATATATATATATATATATGTATATATATATGTATATATATATTTATATATTTAGTATATATACATATATATATATATATATATATATATATATATATATATGTATATATGTATATATATATATATATATATATATATATATATCTGTTCAGACATTCTTAGGAAATAAAATGGGGAGTACAGTGAACACACTCCATCATTCCAGCAGCCGTGTTTGCATGAGAGCACACATAATTCTCGTCCAACACTGATTTTTCATCATTTTCTGTATTTTGCCACAATCCCGCCTATTAAATAAACTTTCTTCTTCTAAATCACACTTTAACTCTGCCAACCTTCTTTCTCAATGGAATATTAAATCAGATCTCCCAGAAAGGATGTTCCTGCCTAATTATTCCCTTAGCATCGTAAATAAGGGTAAGTGAGAAAGAGAGGGAGATTGAAGGAGGGTCTGATAAAATATGAATAGTAATTTCACGGAACTTGTAACGCTAACATTCGTATTTCATGACAAGAACTACGCCCTCCGAAAATATTTTTTTAATATTAAGAGATTATCTGGGTAGTTTTGGCTATCCGAAAATTATTGATTTCTTCAGTATGGGATAACATTGATGCATTTCCGACAACGAGTAATTTCTGGAAGAATTTACTTTGATGGTTTTTGTTTTAAAGCTTTAGTGTGTTTATCATATGCGACTGTGAGACGAGAAGAAAAATTTAAAGCAGTTCCTTATGATACACGAAGTTGGGTTCAATAATACGCTCAAATCCAAGCCCACGCAATATTGATGAAGTATAACCATAGAATAATAAACTGCGATTTTCAATTTATTCAAAAATAACTATATGATATATTAATACATATTTGAAAGGCCTTTAAACAAGTAATCAGAGTGTAGGTTTAAAGGTTTAGAGGCCCAAAGGCCACTCATGAATGGCAGAGGCAAGGAACAGTGACAATGCTCTCGACTCTATGATTAATATCTTGAGTATAGAGATTAACCATATATACAAGCGATCAGTGACCAAGCCCCTCTCCCCCAAGGGAGGGCCATGCAATGGCTGCAGATGATTAAGCAGGTAGATCTATAGGTTCCCCCAAAGGAATGGTGAGGTTGCAGACACTACAAGAACCTGTCAATCTTGACCCAGACCCTGACCGGCATATCACAAGGCAGGGGAATAGCCAATATAATGGGGCACCACAACCTTCGGGAGAAGCGTCGTTAATGGTTGGGCCTGCACCTCATCCTCTTCTATAGAATCACCTATTTTTTTTTTTTCCAAGTAATGCAAATTCAGACGGGGGTGTGGGGTTCAATTCAGTTTTTATGAGTAGCCCTGACACAAAATCATGTTAGGATATAACTTTTGAAGGGAGCCAGAGGTCGGTTGAATGCTAGGTAAAAGTAGTAAATAGATAATTGCAAAGTCTGACAGGTGAGGGAAATGGGGGCAATCCAGTGTCTATGAGTAGCCATATGGTCCTATCAGTATTAACTTGTGTATCAGGAACTTCCAGGGTTACTAAAGCCTAGTTTGCAACTCAAAGAGCTATGAAAAAAAAAAAAAAACTAATAAGAATAGCACCAAGAGACAGAAAAAGAGCAACATGGATTGGACAGCAAACTAAAGTAGAGGATATTCTATCAACATGTCAGAAAATAAATGGACGTGGAGAGGACATATAATGAGAGTGGCAGATATTAGATGGACACTAAGAATAACAGAATGGGTCCCTAGAGATTGTAAAATAAGCAGAGGAAGGAGGAGGAGGATGGATTGACGAACTAAGAAAGTTTGCTTGCGTGGACTGGCATGAAAAGACATGGATGGCGTCTTACTTTTGCAGTGGACTAGTGACGGTATATACTGTATATATATATATATATATATATATATATATATATATATATACATATATATATATATATATATATATATATATATGCATTAATGACCAAGTGTGTTCTCGAATAATTTCAAGTGAATAAAACATAATAATTACGTCCAACAAAGGCTATATTATTATCTCGGAAAATATATAGATTTTCTTAATAAATATTGTCTTATTTACACC
>NC_090753.1:24830337-24835337 GCF_036898095.1 Palaemon carinicauda | reverse complement strand
AATGATAAAATATATTTCGACATTTCGAAATTATTTGGAAAGGTCGTAAATTAAATTATTAGAAATAATATATCAATAAAACTGATATAAGAAAGCAATCAATCGGACAGCTGGAATTTACTAAACATTACCTCAGGAGCTAAACGTCCTATTTCCCCCGTAACGAAAAATTTATGCGCATTTTAGCCGTTCATTTTTATCGTATATATTCACCCACTGGTACCACCCCCCCCCCAAAAAAAAAAATAAAAAAAAAATAAAAGGAATGACAAATAGTAAAATAAAAGAAAAACAGGAAACCAATAAACAAAACTCGAAAGTGTCACAAAGAACGAGGGACAAATGGCTCTCGGAGAATAAATGTCAGTATCTCATCACGCAAAACGTCTACTTGGGATTCTTATCTCCCCGACTGACAAAGTAAGAAGCAGGTAAGGGCGTAGACCACTCTTAGCGGATAAATTACTGTACTTTAGGTTTGTGACACTTCCAAGATAGATAAATATATATATATATATATATATATATATATATATATATATATATATATATATATATATATATATATATATATATATATATATATATATATATGTATGTGTGTGTGTGTGTGTGTGTGTGTGTGCGCTCGTGATTGGTGTGTGAAGTAAGATATGAATTGAGGAGTAAGTATTACTTTAAAACCCAAAGAGAAGACGACTGGCGAAATTTAACCAAGGCCCTATGCGTCAGTAGGTTCAGGAGAAGATGATGATGATGATAATGATATATATATATGTATATATATATATATATATATATATATATATATATATATATATATATATATACCATAATGGATTACTAATATTACCTCCGCCATGGAGGTTATGCGATCTATTCGGTTTATTTTTTGTGTGTGAGTCTGTGGACATTTGTCTGCTTCTCTGTAAACAGGATCACGGCAAATCTGCTACACAGATTTTGATGACATTTTTACCACTGATAGACGACCCCGTTTAATTTTGGAGCTGATCTGGGTCCGGATACGGATTCTAGACGTGGATTTACATTTTTCGTGTGCCTTTGGACAGGTTTATGTTGAAACTACTTGACGAGTTTTGACGAAATTCACACCGTAGATAGACCTTAGGTCATGGACTACCTCTTTAAATTTTAGAGATGATCCAAATCCGTATCCAGATCTGGATTCTAGATTTGAATTTGCATTCTTCGCCAAGATAATGTCAAACCTTCCCGACGGATTTCGAAAAATTTTTCTCCACAAATAGATCTTGGGTAATGAACCCCCACTTTTATAGATGATATGATTCCGTATTTTCATTTTACAAATATTAAAGATAACATCAAAACTACTCTATGGATTTTGGCGATTTTTTTCACAACAGATAGATCTTTGGTCAATGACGATCCCATTACTTTTTGGGGATTTTCTGGATCTGGATCCGGAGTGTAGATAAGGAATTTGGCCAATTCAAAGATAACATTAAAACTGATCGACAGATTTAGAATAAAATTTTACATACATACATACACTAAGGAAACTCCCCCAATTTTTGGGGGGTAGCCGACATCAAAAAAGGAAACAAAAAAGGGGACCTCTCCTCTTTACGTTCCTCCCAGCCTGACAAGTTCTCAACCGAGTTCGGCCGGTACTGCTAGGGTGCCACAGCCCACCCTCCCCCGTTATCCACCACAGATGAAGCTTCATAAAGCTGAATCCCCTACTTCTGCTACCTCCGCGGTCATCCAAGGCACCGGAGGAAGCAGCATGGCCTACCGGAACTGCGTCACAATCGCTCGCCATTTATTCCTATTTCTAGCAAGCTCTCTTGCCTCTCTCACATCTATCCTCCTATCACCCAGAGCTTTCTTCACTCCATCCATCCACCCTAACCTTGGCCTTCCTCTTTTACTTCTCCCATCCACTCTTGCATTCATCACCTTCTTTAGCAGACAGCCATTTTCCATTCTTTCAACATGACCAAACCACATCAACACATTCATATCCACCCTAGCTGCTAATTCATTTCTTACACCCGTTCTCACCCTCGCTATTTCGTTCCTAACCCTATCTACTCGAGATACACCAGCCATACTCCTTAGACACTTCATCTCAAACACATTCAATTTCTGTTCCTCCGTCACTTTCATTCTCTACAACTCCGATCCATACATCACAGTTGATACAATCACTTTCTTATACAGAACTCTCTTTACATTCATGCCCAACCCTCTATTTTTTACTACTCCCTTCACTGCCCCCAACACTTTGCATCCTTCATTCACTCTCTGACGTACATCTGCTTCCACTCCCCCATTTGCTGCAACAATAGACCGCAAGTACTTAAACTGATCCACCCCCTCAAGTAACTCTCCATTCAACGACATTCATCCTCGCACCACCTTCCCTTTCCGTACATTTCATAACCTTACTCCTACCCACATTACTCTGAACTTTCTTCTCTCGCACACTCTTCCAAATTCTTTCACTGATCGGCCAAGCTTCTCTTCCTCATCTGCAACCAGTACAGTATCATCCGCAAACAACACTCGACTTACCTCCCATTTATGGTCATTCTCGTCTACCAAATTTCACCACATAGAAATGTTTGGAGATGAATGGCCCCGTTATATTTTGAAGATGATCTGAAATCAGATTGGCATTTTTTCGCCATTCTAAATATAACAAAAAAACTATACACGAATCTTGACGAAATTTACAACACAGAGATCTTAGGTCATGGGCGACCTTAGCTAATTTGGAGATAATCTGGAAACGGATTTGCATTTTTTGCATTCTAAAAGAAACCTCAAAACTAATTGATGGATTTTGAGTAAATTTCAACCACATATAGATCTCAGGCCACGGTCAGCTCTATTAATCTTTGCGGATGTCAGTAATCTCTGATTATTATTATTATTATTATTATTATTATTATTATTATTATTATTATTATTATTATTATTATTATTATTTTCTTTTTCTTTAAATTCACAGTCGGGACTCCGGGTACCATCCAGCTCCATTAGGAGTCCTTCACTTTCCTCACTATGTGCTGCTCTACGTAGCACGTTCTTTTGCAAAAGTCCTTCAGCTCTTTCAGCTTCTACCACCTTGAGATTCCTTTTCATTAACTTGAGAATGTTCCCGAGTGCTTCTATAATTATTCTTTAGCCTTTTTAGTTAAATTCACGGGTCCCGGTACTTCTCTCTTCAGTCCCACGGTACTGTGGCTTTTATGAGCAATAACTTTATTTTTGTACTGTCAATCAGTGGGATGTCTGTCCAATGTACTTGTATAACCCTAACCGTCATTATACTGTAGTCCCAGCATAGTTAAGCCTGATCATTTTCCACCACAGCTTGAGGTTGATGTTCGTACTATTTTTAGTTGCATTATATTTCATATTTTCTACGAAGACTGAATTAGAGAGCTTTAGCCGCTATATCATATCACTTTTTATATTGATTCTGGGCAAGTGTTGAACATTCAATAGGTATGTAGTTGATGGTTCCTTCTCTTGTCAGATATTTCCTGCACGTTGACAAAGTGTTATTTCCGTGTAAATCTCTTTGAGTAAATCTTGATCTTAAGGTCTGATCTTGTGCTGTCATTATAAATCCCTCAGTTTCCTTCGCAAGTTCTCCTTTTAGTAGTCACTGCCATCTTTCCATAATGGCAAATACTTCAGGTCACCTCATGAAATGTTCATGCATTGATTTCCTTTGCATTCTTCTTGCTTTTTTTCTGTTTTCTCCTTATACACTTCTGGGTCTTCATCCTCCATTATTAGATTTTTTTCCTAGGCATTCTTCATCTTCATTGCCCTCAAGGTACTATCCATGCGCTCTTTTCTTTATGTCGACACAATCTTACATACTATTGAATCCTTTTCCTCCTTCACTTTTGTCATTTATTTACTCTAGAGTGCAATGATTGGTGCATGTTCATTACTTTCTAGTTTTTCTATCTATTTTTCATAGCTCTGTCTTCTTCCACTCCACTGTTCCAGTACTCTACGTGATAAGTGACACTGTCCAAGTGTTTACAGCCTTTACCATATTTCTAGAGTTGAGCTTTGACTTCATTATAGCTTTGATTCTTTGCAAACCGTTTTGTTTGACAAGGTCCTTCATCTCTTGGCGTTTTCTCTCCTCTCCTTCTTTCACCCCGAGGTATTTGTAGACTAGTTCATTGATGACATTTCCCATTGCAGTTTCATCCTTTCAGCCTCAGTTACTTTTCCCCTCTCTAGATTAACTAGGTTAAACAATTCCATTCCTAACTCCATCTTGAGATTTCCTGAAAGTATTCTTACTGTCTCAATTACCATTTCTGTTTCCTTGGTATTTTCTTTCCAAGAGCTTGATGTCACCTATGAACATCAGGTGGTTTATTGTGCTCCCCCCTATCCAGCTCCAGGATTTTCCAGCATTCTTTTCATAGCCACTACGAACAGTATTGGCGATTTTGAACCTCAGTTTTCCAGATCATGAAAATATAGTTTTCCAGCTTGGCACTGTATTCTTCAAAAATTTGGTAGTGCTATACTTGCACCTTATATATTTAAGCATCCTATCGGCCATGAGTGTGATATCACGTCGAGGACTTTCTTCTAGTCTAGCCATGACATACCCAGGTCGCCTTTCCTTCTCTGGCTGTCCTTTGTTGCTATTTTGACTATTAGTAGATGGTATTTTGAAGGTCTGCCATTCATTCTGCATCTCCCTTTTTCCCCTTTTTTTCCACTGGGAATGGTGTTTGTTTCCTCTAGATATATGTACAGCCTTTCACTGACGATGTCTGATATCAGCTTCCACTTTATTTATAGGCAGGTACTTGGTCTATTGTTGCTTGCCTTGTTACCTTTTATTTTTGTCTTTTTTGAATTATATAAGCACTTCCTGTGGTCATCCATTCATATGCTTAGTGGTTTCAAATGTAGTGCTGGAGCAGTTTTGGTATTCTAGTATGTAAGGCTCTAAGGTTCTTAAT
>NC_090753.1:24810337-24817837 GCF_036898095.1 Palaemon carinicauda | reverse complement strand
CCTGAACAGAGATTCGTCTCGTAGGAGGGAGATTGACGAGATACGAATTCGGGAAAGAAAAAGGGGAGCCGCTCCCAAGGCTTCCCTATCCCCCGATTCGTATGCGTGCCTGGCGCCAATCCTGGCGCCATCTGTATTCCTTTTTGCGTAGCTTAACAACTCGGTGTTTTTTCCTGTTTTTCTCGCAAATCTTGGATTTATTCAGCTTTTCATGGCTTCTTCGTCTTCGTTGACCTCGGATAAGTTGAGTATAGTGTCTGTTATGTATAAATGTAGGCTCTTGGTAAAATTTTGAGTGATTAATAGGATTAATCTTTGATACAAGAGCCGTAGCCTACCAGAGGTGTCCTGGACACTGTCACTCGCTAGGTATAAATTAGTTAGTCAGAGTGACATTCCTGGTTGTTTTGCTTAATAAATTTTAGCTATTTAGCTTTACATAGGATTTCCTTTCGTGCTTAGTATTATTTGGCGAAGTATTCGCCATTCTGGCCTACGCTAGGCCATGTAGCCTAGTCGTTTGGTCCTAGTACTTAATGCATGATTTTGGTTTTTCCGAGTGTAATTAAAAGTTTATTGAAGCTTTAGGCTATATTTTATACATTTTAGACTGTGTGGAATATTTCCAAGATTGTATACGTGAGAGTTTCGGTGAATTAGGTAATCGATTCTCTTGGTGCCTAGGCTAATTGCTTATGGAGCCTTAGTATACTTTATTATACTCCCCGGTTGCTTTCTTTTCTTCGGAGAAGGTATGCAATCCCTTTCCCTCTGTTTAAGCCTTGGGCTTATCCCTAAGTGGTTTTTTCCGAATTTATTTTCGATAAAACTATACTAGGGTGTTACTGTACCTTCCTGTTCCAGCAGAGTCTGGTTCAAAGAGGGACAGAACAACAGAGTTTTTAGTCTGAGTCCGTGTTGTCTGGCTTGGGGCAGAGTCTCCCTCGCTGACCTAACATTTACAAAGGGAGCTTAGCTCCCTTAGGTCACTATCGAAGGTTTCTGTAGTTATGATTCCTTCTTGTGTGATCGACCAGACTAAGTCCTGTTGCTGTTCTCGGGGAGGATAAAATCTTCCCTTGGGAGTAGCAACGCCTTCCTTGCTTTGGTGCTCTGGAAGCTGGCAGGTATTATACTACTGTGCTGGCCCTTTCCCTTAGATCTCCCTTAGGCTAAGCCTAACATTTACAAAGGGAGCTTAGCTCCCTTAGGTCACTATCGAAGGTTTCTGTAGTTATGATTCCTTCTTGTGTGATCGACCAGACTAAGTCCTGTTGCTGTTCTCGGGGAGGATAAAATCTTCCCTTGGGAGTAGCAACGCCTTCCTTGCTTTGGTGCTCTGGAAGCTGGCAGGTATTATACTACTGTGCTGGCCCTTTCCCTTAGATCTCCCTTAGGCTAAGACAAAGTTCTTGGCTGCGGGTGATCTGTCACTAAAGCAAGGTTGGCAGGACCCTCTTGTCCCTTCCCCCTCTATCTCCGTAATGGCCTAGCCATTACTGTACTGTACCTTGCCGGCCGGCAGAGCTGGCCGGCAGGGATATTACTGTACTGTATGTCATTCTACTTCTGACCTAGTATAGGTTGGGATGTGGAATTGACTAAGCCCATTGCCGGCCGGCAGAGATGCTGGACGGCAAGGGTCTTATGTTTTCGAGTGCTGCCCGGACCTCTCTTGGTCCCTCATCCATGCCTGCCGGCAGAGCCGGACGGCATTGGTCAAGGAAGCCTGAATTAAGTTTCTCCCCTTCCTTATATGCACTCTTTCGGTTGCCGGGCTTGGGGGTTGTGTACACTCTTATCCCGGCATCCATTCTATTTTCTTCTAGTGCTGTACCTGTCCCGGCTGACGGCCTATGAGGCCGGCAGCCGGGCAGGTGTAGTCTTCTGGTTCTTTTGCTGCCGGCTGGCATCGGTCTTGTACCTTTGCCGGCCGGCTTATGTCAGTCCTTGTCTGCCGGTCACCAAGAGTGTGGCCGGCAGCTGGGTACTAACCTTGTGTAGTTGCTGGCCGGCAATCATTGCCGGCTAACACTGGCTGTTGCTGGCCGGCAGCTGCTGCCGCCGGCACAGGCATTTGAACCAGAGGGCTGCCGCCCTATAGCTGTTAAGTAGTATACTTTAAAGCTAATTGTGATGTGTGCCGGCCGGCCAAGGCAGGCCGGCACACATCCTCCTATACTGTACTAGTATTCTTCTGTATAGCATATACAGTAAGAAGAAAACTATAGTAAAAGTTTAGGTACAGCACTGTATCTTCTAACACTATTGTGTCTTTCTTGCACGGCCCTTTGCTGTTGCCCCTCAGACAGGAAGCAGAGTTCTTCCCCGTCTATTATCCAGGATTTTAAAATCATTGCCTAGGTGTGAGCTCCACCTGTTTCCTCTGGAAACCTTGCATTGGTTACTCTAGTAGAGATAAACCATTTTGATTTTATTATCTGGAAGGCTGCAACAATGGGTTAGTGAGGGAAACACAAGTGTGTGTCTTTCCTTTATGAATTGTTTATGCTATACTATGCATATCCAGTGATACATAGTTCACTTGATACTCATGGAAATTTCGTCTCTTTACAGGAGGACCCTCCGAAGTGCGGAAATGTTTTCTGCAATGTCCGCAGCAAGAACCTCTGCGGACATGAGTGTTGTAGGAGACACGCAGCATGCGCTGTCTCCAAGGATGATCTCCAGTATTGGGACCCTCAGGTATGTACTGTATGCACTAACCTGATTACTGAGGCTTTTGATTCCCCTAGAAACGGGGCGGAATCAAGGGATATAGCTAGGGAAAAGCTTCGTACTTGGGTAAGGGGCTTCAAGAAGAACACCTCTGGCCCTTATCTTCCAAGTGAGAAGATGAGGGCGTATCTTTTTCCCCAGGCATCAGCTGAGGCAGTGATTCCCCAGCCTCAAGAGGAGATCCTTCAAGATCAAGTCCAGGTGGGACGAGGAAGTCGCAGATGCGATGCAAGACATCCAGTTGTGTGACAGGATGTCTGACCTGGACGAACGTTTGGAAGAAGACCTCCTGGCAGAAGGTCAGGATCAAGTTCAAACCCACGGATGTCATAGAGGATGAGGTCGACGAGGTGTCGGGCTACTCCGGTTCAGATGCCGGAGCCTATCCCCTCAACATCAGCTGGCCTCCCAGTAGAACTGGGACAGGCCCTCTCTTCGATTGTTGGAATGATCCAACAAATGCAGAAGGAGAATCAGGAGAAGGCGGCTGCAATGGAACTGCGTATGCAGTCCCTGGCAGAATCACATGGGCCCCGGAAAAGGCTCAATGTGAAAGACCTTCCCATATGCTCAGATGCTAACCCATGGAGGTATGCTGAGCACATGCCGATGACGACTGGAAAGATCGTCATCTTGGATAAGCTGGGTTCAGTTCCCCTAGAGGAGGTAGAATTCTGGCCCAGCAAGGCATCATATCCGGACTGCTATGTCCGGCTGAGAAAAGAACCAGCTTCAAGGGAGGAGACAGAGCCGAAGGAGGTCATTATTATGGACCACGCTAAGGCTCAAGCCCTACTTTCATCCTCGATGAAAGAGAGGGGCTTCTCGAATTCGAAGGTAGCTGCATTGAGCAAGAAGCTCCCTTCGTTTGTGTCCTCTCCTGATAGAGCCTTCCCCTTCTTTACAGAAAGGGGGTTTGCGGCTGTCCTAAAGGCAAGTCGAGGCCGGCAAGCCTTGCCCCTCCCTGGAGGAGTGTAAACCCTTGTCGCTGGCTCTACCTATGGACCACAAAGACTGGAAGGATGTCCATCTGACATTCTCAGTGGGAAAGTTGGAGGCTGATATTGCCGGACGGCAATTCGGCGAGGACCTCCCCAAGCTGTCCGAATCTCTTTTACGAAGAGAGTTCGAGACAAAAGAAAGACTGGCTGCCTCAATGTCTCATCAGACTACTCTCGAGACGATGGCAAGTGACCCCAAGGTCCATGAAATGTTCATGGTAGTGGCCTAAGTCTCACCTAGCCACAGTGACGAAGGACCTTTATAGCTTCGTCAAGGCAAGGAGAGCTTGCAGGGAGTTCGTGTTCACCGGGGGCTTCGGTGAGACACGAGCCAAGGGAAGTTAATCTCCTCCAACATTTGGGGAAAAGACCTTTTCCCTACCGATGTGGTCAAAGAGGTTGTTGATAAGGCCGCCGTGGAGAATAGAAACCTTCTCCAGAAGTGGGGCCTGGCTATCAAAAGAAAATCTTCCCCGGATGAGGGTCCTCAACCAAGAGAGAAGAATATGAAGACTAGGCTACCATTTCGGCCAGCCAAGCCTTATAGACAGCAACAGCAACTGCAATTGCCTTTGCCTCCAGTGCCCCAGATGGTGGCACAAACCCCGACTGCCTTTCAGTGGGTACCCCAGGCGGTGCCAGGTCAGTCAACCACATTCGCCCCAACGTTCGAAGGACAGTCTTCTTCCTTTCGTGCAAAACCTAGAGGAGCAGCCAGAGGCTCGTCTAGGCGCCCCTCAAGGGGAAGGGGATTCAGAGGCGGTCGTGGTCAGGGAGGCAAGACCTCAGGACGGCAGTCCAAGTGAAATGATACCGGTAGGAGGGAGACTGATGAAATTTTGGGATCGCTGGACCTTCGATCCCTGGGCCCAAAGCCTACTCAAGAATGGACTGGGTTGGAGCTGGTACAGCACTCCACCCCCATGCCTTCGGTTTTTCCAACACTCCACCCCCATTTTGGAGGAGTACGTTCAAGAACTGTGTGAGAAAAATGTGATCCGAAAGGTGAAGTCCATCAAATTCCAAGGGAGGCTGTTTTGTGTTCCCAAGAAAGACTCGGAAAAGCTCAGAGTCATTCTGGACTTGTCACCACTCAACAAGTTCATAGTGAATTGCAAATTCAAGATGCTAACACTGCAACACATAAGGACCTTACTGCCCAAGAGGGCATACTCAGTCTCTATAGACTTGTCAGACGCCTATTGGCACATTCCAATCAGCCGTCGACTCTCCCCCTACCTAGGGTTCAGGCTACAACGGAAACTGTACGCCTTCAGAGCCATGCCATTCGGGCTAAACATAGCCCCAAGGATTTTCACGAAGCTTGCGAGCGCAGCTCTCAAACAATTACGCCTAAAGGGAATTCAGGTAGTAGCCTACCTGGACGACTGGCTGGTGTGGGCAGCATCCGAGACCGAATGCTTGCAAGCTTCCAGTCAGGTGATCCAGTTCCTAGAGTACCTAGGCTTCAAGATCAACAAGAAAAAGTCTCGACTTTCTCCATCCCAAAAGTTCCAGTGGCTGGGAATCCACTGGGACCTTTTGTCACACAGTTTCTCCATCCCAATGAAGAAAAGGAAGGAGATAGCGGGCTCTGTCAAGAGACTTCTAGATTCCGAAAGGATATCAAGACGCGAACAGGAGAGGGTACTAGGCTCTCTCCAGTTCGCTTCAGTGACAGACCCAGTGCTAAGAGCACAGCTAAAGGATGCAACCGGAGTTTGGAGAAGGTATGCATCAAACGCGCGAAGAGACCTGAGAAGACCAGTGCCGCCTCGGCTACGTACTCTTCTCAGACCTTGGTCCCAAGCCAGACATCTAAAGAAGTCGGTTCTTCTTCAGCCACCTCCCCCGTCGATGACGATTCACTCAGACGCCTCAAAGGAGGGATGGGGGAGGTCACTCTCATCGGAAAAAAGTCCAGGGGACTTGGTCCAAGCTATTCAGGACCTTTCATATAAACTTTCTAGAAGCTATGGCAGTGCTCCTTACCTTAAAGAAAGTCTCCCCACGTCACTCGATCCACATAAGATTGGTGACAGACAGCGAGGTGGTTGTGAGATGCTTGAATCGACAAGGGTCGAGGTCACCACCTCTCAACCAAGTGATGTTAGCCATTTTCCGATTGGCGGAAAAGAAGAAGTGGTACCTGTCGGCAGTTCACCTTCAAGGAGTCCGCAATGTGACAGCGGACGCTCTATCCAGGTTCACACCGATAGAGTCGGAATGGTCCTTAGACGCAGGATCATTTTCCTTCATTCTGAATCAAGTCCCAGAACTGCAAATAGACCTCTTTGCGACGAAAGACAACAAGAAGTTGCCCCTGTACGTGTCCCCGTACGAGGACCCCTTAGCGGAAGCAGTGGACGCAATGTCCCTCGACTGGAACAGATGGTCCAGGATTTATCTGTTCCCTCCTCACAACCTTCTGTTGAGGGTCCTCAACAAACTGAGATCCTTCAAGGGGGGTAGCGGCAATAGTGGCCCACAAGTGGGCGAACAGTATGTGGTTCCCCTTGGCGTTGGAACTACAGATGAAGTTCGTGCCGCTACCACATCCAGTTCTGACCCAGCGAGTCCAGAAGTCGACTGTCTGCGCTTCATTACAGAAAACCCAGACCCTGCAGCTCATGATTTTCTCGCCCTAGCAGTGAGAAAGCGCTTCGGGATTTTGAAAGCCAGCATAGACTTCCTAGAGGAATACAAGTGCAAATCGACTAGAAGGCAATATGAGTCATCTTGGAGAAAATGGGTGGCCTTTGTAAAGGCAAAGAATCCGCAGGAGATCTCAACAGATTTCTGCTTATCTTTCTTCATCCACCTCCATGGCCAAGGATTGGCAGCTAACACGATTTCAGTGTGTAAATCGGCTTTGATGAGACCCATTTTATTTGCCTTCCAGATCGACCTAGGTAACGAGATCTTTAATAAAGTTCCGAAAGCCTGCGCTAGGCTCAGACCTTCAGCACCTCCAAAGCCCATCTCATGGTCTTTAGACAAAGTTCTTCATTTCGCCTCCTTGTTGAGCAATGAAGAATGTGCGTTAAAGGATTTGACGCAAAAAGTTATTTTCCTATTTGCACTCGCGTCCGGGGCCAGGGTTAGTGAGATCGTAGCCCTCTCGAGAGAGGCAGGTCGTGTTCAGTTCCTGGATGGGGGGGAGCTGAACCTGTTTCCGGATCCTACGTTTCTCGCCAAGAATGAGTTACCCACCAACAGGTGGGGTCCCTGGAGAATCTGCCCTCTGAAAGAAGATGCATCTCTATGTCCAGTAGAATGCCTAAAGGTCTATCTTCGTAGAACTTCAGACTTCA
The DNA here is from genome assembly GCF_036898095.1 of Palaemon carinicauda. NCBI lineage: Eukaryota > Metazoa > Arthropoda > Malacostraca > Decapoda > Palaemonidae > Palaemon > Palaemon carinicauda. The sequence continues at coordinate 24,810,783 of NC_090753.1, read as the reverse complement.
AGGGTAGTCAACTATTCAGGGGAGAAACATCAGGCTCAAATTTATCTCTGAATCAACTCAGAGCGAAAATGACATATTTTATTCGCAGAGCGGATCCTGACAGTACACCCGCAGGTCACGATCCGAGGAAAGTTGCCTCATCCCTAAATTTCTTTAATTGTATGGATTTTGAACATCTCCGTTCATACACGGGCTGGAAGTCTTCCAGGGTGTTCTTTCGCCACTATGCGAAGTAAGTAGAGGAACTTAAGAGATCTGTGGTAGCAGTGGGTCGTGTAGTTAACCCTACTGTTTAACTCTGCGAGGAACAGTGGTCTTAATTGGGACGATTAAGTCCAGGGTGAGTGTGTAGGTACATACTGTACTACAAACTAAATAAGGGCACCAAGTGCCCATATAGACTGTTCCTTCTTTCAAAGGTGAACCTTGCATAAGTTCAGACATGT
>NC_090753.1:24787837-24792837 GCF_036898095.1 Palaemon carinicauda | reverse complement strand
GATGCTATAAGCCAAAAGGCTCCAACAGGGAGAAAAAGCCTAGTGAGGTAAGGAAATAAGGAAATAAATAAATGATGAGAACAAATTAATAAATAATTCTACAAACGGTAACAACGTCAAAACAGATATGTCATATATAAACTATATAAAGACTTATGTCAGCCTATTCAACATAAAAAAACATTTGCTGCAACTTTGAACATTTCAAGTTTTACTGATTCATCTACCCGATTAGGAAGATCATACCACATCTTAGTCACAGCTGGAATAAAACTTCTAGACTACGGTGTAGTATTGAGCGTCATGATAGAGAAGGCCTGGCTATTAGAATTTACTGCCTGCATAGTATTACGAAGAAAATGGAATTGTCCAGGAAGATCTAAACGTAAAGGATGGTCAGAATTATGAAATATCTTATGCAACATGCATAATGAACTAATTGAACGACGGTGCCAAAGAGCATTATCTAGATCAGGAATAAGAAATCTAATAGACCGTAAGTTTCTGCCCAATAAATTAAGATGAGAAAATGCAGCGGAAGACCAGACAGGAGAACAATACTCAAAACAAGGTAAAATGAAGGAATTGAAACTCTTCTTCAGAATAAATTGATCACCGCAAATCTTGAAAGACTTTCACAATAAGCCAATTGTTTATGCAATTGAAGAAGACGCAGACCTAATGTGTTTCTCAAAAGTAAATTTGCTGTGAAGAATCTCACCTAACATTTTACAAGAGACACACAAAGTAAAAGAAACATTATCAATACTGAGAATAGGATGTTGTGGAGCTACTGTCCTTAACCTACATACAATCATACTTTGAGTTTTGTTAGGATCCAACTTCATACCCCGTAATTTCCCCCATGCACTAATGTTAGCTACATCTCTATTAAGGGATTCAGCAACCCCGGTGTACCGGTTTGAAATTACCCCCTCCAAATCTTACCCCCCGGTAATTTGAAACCGTATTCAATCTACCGGGGGGTAACTTGATACCGGTTTCAAGCTACCCCCGGGGGTAATTTGAAACCGGTTTTATGCTACCCCCCCTGGTTTCAAATTACCCCCCTCGTTTTTGCGCAGGATCTCATCATTTATGAATATTAATAAATGGCTTTTGATCAGGGTCAACACAATCATTAGGTAATATTTATATACATGTACTGTTTCACCTATTGGTATCGTTTATTAATATCCAGCCTTTATCCGTCTTATGTTTATATCTTAGCTAATAAATGTCGGATATTCCATTATCAGTCATGGGCGTATATTTGACCGAGACAGGAAGACGAGGTGAAATTTGATTTTGACGGTTATTTTTTCCATTATTTGAAATATTTCATAATTATATTGCAAGCAAATATTATATAAGGTATAATCAACATATTGATCATAAGTATATATGTATACATACATATACATATATGTGTATATATATGTATATATATATATATATATATATATATATATATATATATATATATACAGTATATATATATATATATATATATATATATATATATATATATATATATATATATATATATATACATATATATATATATATATATATATATATATATATATATATATATATATATATATATATATACATATACATATAATACATGTATCATTCATGATATCTGTAAATAATTGACACTTTTAATAAAGCAAGATTGTAAGCAATTATAACAGTTTTAATAAAACATGGTACAGTACATGCTGTTTGCTTCTACTGTACTTACATTGGTTGTTTGTATACGAAAACACCTGGACTACGGTAAAGTCGTTACTTTATAGCCCTCTATGGATTGCATTGAACACAGCTTTTGTTAATCTCACAGCTGTTGTTACTGATTTTAGCCTAAGGGCAGGCAGCTGTGTGTTATCATGGGCTAAATCAAATACTATTTAAACCATCTTCCAGAGTAGTAAGTGATGGATTCGTGTATGGATTTTTTTTTCTCTGTTGTTGATCTCGAAATGGAAAATTATTGAAAAACTGAGTGATAAAATGTTAAGAATTTTACCTGAAATGTATCATAAAGAAAAATCGTGCGCGGACAGTGTCGAAAGACAGAGTGTCGAAGGACAAAGTGTCGAATGGACAAAATGTCGAACAGACAAAGTGTCGAACTGACAAAATGTCGAACAGTCAATGTGTCGAACAGACAATGTGTCGAAATTATAAAAATGATAAATGATAAAATATAAATGATAAAAAGAGAGAAAATACAGTATCCATTTAACTAACGACCTAATTAACCTTTAACTATATAATAATGCGTACATTGGTATATCCTTACATATAACTATATAACAATGATAAAATATGAATGATAAAAAGAGAGAGAATACAGTATCCATTTAACTAACGACCTAATTAACCTTTAACTATATACTAATGTTTACATTTGTATATCCTTACATATAACTATATAACAATGATAAAATATAAATGATAAAAAGAGAGAGAATACAGTATCAATTTAACTAACGACCTAATTAACCTTTAACTATATAATAATGTTTGGTATATCCTTACATAAAACTATATAACAATGTTTACAATGATATATCCTTACATATAACAATTCTTACATTGTTATATTCTTACATGCATATTCTAGAGAGAGATAGAAAGAATATATATACGGTATTCAGTCTGTTAAGAGATTTCTCACCAGTTAACTTCCTTCGAGATTCAAGTTTCAATTTAAATTTCCATTCTACCTAACCTATAATAATGGAAATAATCAAGACTCAAATGGGTGGAAAGAAACTGCTACATGAAGGCTATGCATACGTGATAGATAAAGTGGTTAACGAAAGAATATATTGGAAATGTGAAAAACGAAACTATTGTAACGGCAAGAAATATGCTCTCCTTAACCTAAGACTAAAAAGTATTTTTGATACATATGACGTCAATGATGGGTTACAATATCTTCGAGCCATCGCTCACAATCTTTAAATAAATATTGCTACAAGTTTTTTTTATACAATAATACATTTGTATTTTCATATTTTATGTCTTCTCATAAATAAATTTTTATTGCTTATATTGATGTATGATGTATATTTATGATCCTATATCCATTTTATTTTTTCAAAAGCGGTGAATGACCTTGTAATCCCAGTGCTTGGCGTAAGCCTAAATTGAATAATCAACTCAAAAAACATTTATAACTCCTTGTAACTCTCTATCTTCTGGATGACCTTGAAGTCCCATTGCTTGACGTAAGCCTAAAATCAATAATCAAATTCAATCTATCTCTCTCTCTTTTTAACTTTTGTCCATTCTACACTTTGTTCATTCGACACTTTGTTCATTCTACACTTTGTCCATTCGACACTTTGTCCTTCGACGCTCTGTCCTTCGACACTCTGCCTTTCGACACTCTGTCCTAGTACCAGAAAAATAAAAGACCTCGCAACATAGTCACCTGTACATTTCCATGCGGTTTATATAACACTTCTGCCCCTTTGTCATAGCTCCATTCTTCCTTATTACTCATTTCATCAAATGACAAAACAGCAATACCTAGTAATCGATTCTTCATACCATCTTTAATGTCCTGTGGTTTAAAATGAATCGAGCGAACAGTAGCTTACACAACGTTAATTCTGTCTGCACGACGACATGCATGTTGGTAATTTATATTTGAGCTTTTATTTTTTACGTGCATAGCATCCAAATACTACGAAGTTACTATGCATTATCAGTGACAGAATAATTGAATAAACAAAGAGATATATGGACACAAGGAGTTCTATTGTTATATTGCAACTATGGATATGGTCAAACCATTTTAAGAGCAAACTCGGAGCCCAATAGCGGCATTGCCAGTTCTCTTGGGTCATTTAAAAAGCACACCTGGCTTAGCCGCTTTAATCTATGGGCGAGCCAAGAATAGGAGAAAAGGGTCAACTAATAAGTCATTCACCCGGATTTGAACGGTCTAAGAATATAATCCTTTAATTTGATACTCTCCCTAAATTGTTTCCTTCGTTCTTTTTGTTTGCAACCACGTGGTGACAAGTTGAAACTCTTAAATATAACAAATAGCAAAATTGTTATAAAACGATTATCATACTAACAGAAATAATCTTAATTTTGATATCAAAGGAATTCATTTCTCAATTCTGATTGATTATTAAAAGACAGGATTCTTTACAAAGGATTTAATTAACTATATTTAATATGGTATATTTACGTAGGTGATTGTATTGTTTTAGAATTTATTTAATTAATCGACAAAATTAATTTCTTTACAACAAAGGTTATATTAGCAAACGTGGTTATGGTGACTTCGTCAGATGAAGTTAGTGCTATCACAAAAGATTCAATAAATTAGTTCATTCAGACCAATTTCATGTCTTCCTTTATAATGTTATCAGCATGCTTAATACAATTGACCCAATTTACCTTGCAAATCTGAAACAAAGTCGTTTTTTATAAGTTGGCTGCATCTGTGACACGTTTTATTGTTTGGTCAATTCCAAATTTAACAATTTCATTACCATTTTCCCATTTTTTTCTTAATATTTAATTTAGTAAATATTTTTTTCCATGTAATGCTAAAACATGGTTCATTATGATGGTTTTGATTTCAAATATTTTTACGGGTAATATCTATCTTATTTTACTTAATAATTGTTTTGTATAAAGTTAGATGCGTCATAGTTTGTTTTTAATTGAAAGATAAGGCCAGTTAATTAAAAATTTAAAAAAAAATAAAATCTCGACAATCACGCGCACACTGAAATAAAATAAAGTTTTACCTCGCCGTGATCACTAAACCTTACATAAAAGTCTGTAACTTCAAATATTGTGAATTAGGGAATTATATGACACTTTAGGTCTTAAATACGAAAATATCAACAATCACACGAACAGAAACTAAATAAAATTTTACCTCGCCTTTATCACAGAACCTTGAATTACAGTCTGTGACTTTTAACGTGTCATATAATTCACTAATACACAATTTT
>NC_090753.1:24780337-24782837 GCF_036898095.1 Palaemon carinicauda | reverse complement strand
GAAATTTTTCGAGAGTAAATTTTATTCAGTCATATGACTCAAAAGAAAACAAATAGAACAATGGTTTGATTTTAGACTGTCCTTCTCCTAGGAAGCTGCTTACCATAGCTGAAGAGTCTTCTGTCCTTACCAAGAGGAAAGTAGCGACTAAACAATTAAATTGCAGTAGTTAACTCTTAGAGTGGAGAACTTCAAGTGTATGAGGACGGACAGTATTGGATAGAGAGCTTCTTGTAAACAAAATTAGATTATGAAAATTGAAATGCCACTTTCTCTAAAAAGAAAAGTATTTGATGAGATGGTCCTTCCTACTAGTTTCAACTTATGCATCAGAAACGCGGAGCCTTAATTCAAAGAGAAATGTACTTATTCGGCCAAATAAATCTTTGGTGTAGAGGTAATGGATCAATAAAAGGGTTAACGTTTCCAAAAGAATCAAACCTTTTGCTTACGCCAGTATATTATGGTTTTCCTTAACAGAGGAGTATTTAAAGATCATAAAAGATATGCATAGGTAATTACAGTATATAATCATGTTACTTGTCACTAGGATATTTGCCAACGGATGTTCTTTAGGATGTTATGAAATGAATATTATTTTCTTATTGAATTTGATATTATATCCCCTACAATTTTTAAATATTATATAATAACAGTATCTGATAGGTCACTTTTAATCAATCGTATCTATCATCATTCATGATAAACTATATTATTATTATTATTATTATTATTATTATTATTATTATTATTATTATTATTATTATTATTATTATTATTATTATTATTATTATCTAATTCTACCCTACAACCCAAGTTGGAAAAAACAAAATGCCATAACGCCATAGGCTACAGCAGGGAAAGTAACCTAATAAGGAAGGAAAAAAAGTAAATAAATAAAGGTAATTTTCATCTTATATAAAATTGTGAGAAAAAAATGCATCAGTACATGACTTCATTAATATCCTTGCTATCGTAAATTTAGGAAATCCTCAGGGATTACACTGTAAGACTAGAAATACAACCTTGTAAATCCGGATGTAATAAAGCAATGGAAAATATTATATTTCAATTGAACGGGGAAGGAACTAGAATAAAGAGGTACCTTTATTGAGAGGAAAAATCAGAGGAAGAAGATTTCTTCATATATATAATAAGATCCTTGTTATCCTTTATAATTTCTCTATATTTCTGTAATTCATATGATAGCTTAATTTAGCAGACTGCGTTCCAAAAATCTATATATATCTAAAATCGAATGTAAACATCTAGAGCAAAGGGAAAATTAACTTTTTTTTTTACAGAGTGGAGGTTGAAAATAAATTAAATTCTCTGTTTTTTCAATGAATGAAATTGTTTTTGTTAGATCTTAAGCTAGGCAGGATCAGGAAATGATAGTCAGCGTGGTTTCGTATCTTCGTTGCAACTGATACACAGCGGAATGAAATACAGATAGCTCGTGACGTGGACAATGACGTCACTCTGTTAGAAGCTAAAAAACTTAGGATAATTATATTTTAAGAGACTGTTGCAGTAATGATAGTAGCTAGATTAGCATGTGCACTTGGTAGAATCGTACCATGGCTGCAACCAAACATTTTCTTTATCTTTTTACTCACCGGTGACCTACATTAAGGGGTCAATTGTCTGATACGCCCTCACCAATGACTTCTATCAAAGGCATCATCTTCCACCAAAATATTTCTCTTCATATCATCCCTCACCTTATCTCACCATCTAAGTTTATGCTTCCCTCTCGATCTTCCCCGAACAGGCTCCTCACCATGTATCCTCACTCTATCCCCACCCTCCATCCTCAACACGTGACCAAACAATCTCAGTTGTGAAAAACAGCAAAACCTGGTTCTCCAACTCCTCTGCAGAACCAAGATATGTAGGTTTCCCGAATTACTCCATACTTGCACGAAGCTCATAACACACAGCGTTGGGAATCACCATCAAGTTTCATCTTTCGCTTTTCAAATTTTTGAAATACTGATTTAATCAACCCAAGAACGTTTTCTTATGGGGATGGCACTAATGCCAAATTGTTTTAAATGCCTTTTATAACAAATCGTTGAAAGCTAATATAATTGTGATATGTAAAATTTCTATGTTTTTCTAGAGTGATGCCACAGGCGAGGCATTGCAGAAGAGAGAGAGAGAGAGAGAGAGAGAGAGAGAGAGAGAGAGAGAGAGAGAGAGAGAGAGAGAGAGAGAGAGAGAGAATCTAATCACAATATAACTATAATAATAATAATAATAATAATAATAATAATAATAATAATAATAATAATAATAATAATAATAATATGCAATTGCAGCCAAGCTTTGGAATAGAAACTAGGGGAAAGCAAAGTCGGTAGTAGGTTGGCCAGGGCACCAGCTACCCATTGAGATACTACCGCTAGAGAGTTGTGAGGATTTTTGACTGGCCAGACAGTAGTACATTGGATCCTTCTCTCTAGTTACAGTTCATTTTCCTTTTGCCTACACACTC
>NC_090753.1:24770337-24775337 GCF_036898095.1 Palaemon carinicauda | reverse complement strand
GTTGGTTGGAGGGAATAGGTAGATCTTGGACCATCTGTTCCAATCTATGGAAATTGCATCCATTGCTTCCGCTAGATGATCTTCGTACGGGGCTACGTACCGGGGAAGCTTCTTGTTGTCGCTCGTTGCGAAGAGGTCTATTAGCAGTCCTGGGACTTTGCGTAAGATGAAGGAGAATGATCTTGCATCTAGGGACCATTCTGACTCTGTCGGTTTGGTCCTGGATAGAGCGTCCGCTGTCACATTGCGGAACCCTTGAAGGTGGACTGCTGACAAGTGCCATCTCTTCTTCTCCGCTAGGCGGAGGATGGCTAGTATCACTTGGTTTATGTGAGGCGATCTTGACCCCTGTCGGTTTATGCATCTCATTATGACTTCGCTGTCTAGAACCAGACGGATGTGGATTGAGCAGCGGAGTTTCAGTTTCTTCAGAGAAAGAAAGACTGCCAAGGCTTCCAGGAAATTGATGTGGAAGGTTTTGAAGAGGGGAGACCAGGTTCCTTGGACTTTCCGATGATGAGAGTGACCTCCCCACCCTTCTTTCGAGGCATCCGTGTGAAAGGTGACTGACGGTGTAGGCGGTTGTAAGGGAACCTTATTCCTTAGGTTCTTGGCCTCAGACCATGGCTTGAGTAGTGATCGCAGACGATTTGGTATCGGTCTTTGTAGATCTCTTCGAGCGTTTGATGCGTATTTACTCCAAACTCCTGATACATCTCTTAATTGTGCTCTCAATACTGGATCTGTCACTGAGGGGAACTGGAGGGACCACAACACTCTCTCCTGTTGCCTTCTTGATATCCTTGCGGACCGAAGAAGGCTTTTGACAGATCCTGCTATCTCTTTCCTTTACTTTCGTGGAATGGAAAGGCAGTGTGACTGCAAGTTCCAGTGGATACCCAGCCACTGAAACTTTTGAGCTGGAGACAGTCGAGATTTTTCCAAGTTGATCTTGAATCTCAAGTGTTCCAGGAACCGGATCACTTCCTTAGAGGCTTGCCTGCACTCTTCCTCAGATGTAGCCCACACCAGCCAGTCATCCAGGTAGGCTACCACCTGGATTCCTTTTAGGCATAGTTGATGAATGACTGCATTCGCAAGCTTGGTGAATACCCTTGGAGCTATGTTCAGACCGAAGGGCATGGCTCTGAAAACGTACTGTCTTTTTTGTAGTTTGAATCATAAGTAGGGGGAAACCTGACGGCTGATTGGAACGTGCCAGTACGCATCCGTCATGTCTATAGAGACTGTGTATGCCCGTTTGGGAAACAGGGTCCTGATGTGTTGAAGCGTCAGCATTTTGAACTTGTAGTTCACTATGAACTTGTTGAGTGGTGACAAGTCCAGAATGACTCTAAGCTTTTCCGAGTCCTTCTTCGGAACAGAAAATAGCCTTACTTGGAATATGACAGACTTCGCCTTCCTTATAACTCTTTTGTTCAAGAGATCCTGAACATATTCTTCCAATATGGGGGTTGAGTGTTGGAAGAATTGAGGGAAGTTTGGTGGAGTTGAGCTCCAACTCCACCCAAGTCCGTTCTTGATTAGGCTGTGGGCCCAGGGATCGAAGGGCCAACGATCCCGGAGGAGGAAAAGTCTCCCTCCTACCAGTAGCATCTCACTTTGAGTGCTGGGTGGAAGATTTACCTCCTTGGCTACGTCCACCTTTGTTGCCCCTACCTCTGAAGGGGCGTCTGGAGGATCCTTGAAAGGAACCTCGAGACTTTGGCCGAAAGGTCGTCGATTCCCTTTCAAAAACTGGGGTGAACACTGGTGACTGGGTCGACAGCGTTTGGGGCACCAGTTGGAAGGTGGTGGGTGGTTGTGCCACCGTCTGGGACACCGTGGCCACGGGAAGCTGTTGCTGTTGTTTAGGCCGAGAGGGCACTTTAGGTTGTTTCGACTTATTCTTCGTCCGGGGATCATCATCAGCTGAAGATTTTCTTTTTGAGAACAAGCCCCATTCAGAGAGAAGGTTTCTATTCTCTGTAGCGGCTTTGTCCACGACCTCTTTGACCACTTCGCTTGGGAAGAGGTCTTTTCCCCAGATGTTGGAAGCTATCAGCTCCCTTGGTTCGTGTCTCACCGCAGCCGAGGCGAACACGAACTCTCTACAAGCCCTTCGGGCTTTAATAAAGTTGTACAGGTCCTTGGTGACTGTTGCCAAATGAGATTTGGCGAGGACCATGTACATGTCTGGGGTATCCGGGATGTTTGCCATTGTCTCTAGGCCAGTCTGCAGAGACAAGGAAGCAGCAAGACGTTCTTTTGTCTCCTGTTCTCTACGCAGGAGAAAGTCCGACAGCTTCGGGAGGTCTTCGCCGAACTGTCGTCCGGCAATATCTGCCTCTAGCTTCCCAACTGTGAAGGTGTTGTGAACATCCTTCCAGTCCGCATCATCTGATGGGAAGGCAAGGGAGAAGGGTCTACACTCCTCCAGTGTAGGGCATGGTTTCCTTGCCTCAACTGCCTTTAAGGCTGCCTTAAGCCCTTTGTCCATGAAGGGGAAGGCACGTTTGGGGTCAGCAATGAAGGACGGGTGCTTCTTGCTGAGAGGTGGCACCTTGGAGCTAGTAAAGGCCTTCTCCTTTAAGGTGGTGGTATATAAGGCCTGAGCCTAAGAGAGTTCAAGGACAATAGTTTCCTTTGGCTCTGTCTCCTCTTTGGATGCAGGTTCTGTCTTTAGACGGACAGAGCGGACCGGGTAGGCCCCTTTGCTGGGCCAGAACTCAATTTCCTCCACTGGGACAGTGCCCAGTTTTTCTGAGAGGAAGATCTTCCTCCCCGACATAGGCATATGCTCTGTGTAGCTCCAGGGGTTAACGTGAGAGAAGGCGGGGAGATCCTTGATGTTTAGCTTCTTCGGGGCCAAACGTGTTGCAACTAGCTGATGCATTTCCGTCCGAAGAGAGGCCTCTTTCTCGGACGATTTCTTCTGAATGTCCTGCACCATGGACAACAGTGAGTGCAACGTACTCGTGATGGAATCTAGTTGGGGTGCAGCGGAAGAAGTCAAAGGCACCGGGTCAGTCACCGTGCCTGATGATACCGAAATCGTTTCGGCTTTCTCGACTTCTGCCTCAGGTGGAAAGTCATCTGCCTGATCCAGTTCCTCCACTAGGAGATTGTTCTCAGTCTCCTCTGAGACAACTGACATGTTGTCCTCTAATTAGCTGCTCTCCAAGGCATCCGAAACTTCAGATTCTACCGGAATCTGAACCAGGGGATTCTCAGGTTGAGCCTGGGGAGTAACCGCATCCGAAGATGCCCTTGGGAAAAGACAAGCCCTCATCTTTTCATTAGGAAGGTATGGGCCAGAGGTGTTCTTCTGGAAGCCCCTGACCCATTTTCGCAGCATCTCCCTTGCTGCGTCCCTTGACTCAGTGAACTTTTGATCGTCAAAAGCCTCTCTTACCAGTTTTTCGCAAACGGTACATACCTGTGGGTCCCAGTACTTGAGAGCCCCTTGGTGATTGCGCAGCGAGCATGGGCCCTGCACATGTCATGGCCGTAGAAGTTCTGAATACGGACCCTGTAAAAGTTGTTCCCGCACTCGGGATGCTCCTCCTGTAAAGAAAGAAAAGCATATAAGTATTCGGTGAAATTCTCAGATTTCAGCATACATAATATTAATAATATTAGCTTGGATAGGGTAAGTTAGAGATAGGAAAGACACCTACATGTGTTTCCTGTCCAGCCAATTGCTATGACCTCTTCCAATATTGAATGCAGAATTCTTAAGAATTTTTAGGGGAAGATGATATCCTTTGATGTAGAGTGTCTTCCTGACACAATCTTCCAGGTTCAATATTGGGGATTAAAGACAATAATGGATAATAACCATTAATGGAAGAGAGAATCGCTCTCTTATATGTGATGGTCTCACAATAGGCTGCCCATGAAGCACCTTGTAGGTTGGAAAAACTTTTGGGCTACAGCACTGACTGTTAGTAACAAGCTGTCAGTCCTGTCAGGCCTGCCGGCAACATGCCGGGCCTGCCGGAGTCTTCCAGGCAAGCCGGCACATGCCGGTCTATTCTGGGCTATTGAAGGCAATTCCTGTCTTCAAAATAATGGGCGGCAGCCCGCCGGCAGTGGCTCTGCCAGCCGGCAGCGGCTCCGCAGGACGGCAGCAGCTCTGCTGACCGCTACTGGAAGCGGCTCTGCCGGCCGGCAGCAGCTCCGCCGGCCGGCAGCAGCTCCGCCGGCCGGCAGCAGGCCCGTCGTCCGGCAGCAGCTCCGCTGGCCGGCAGTGGCTCCGCCGGCCGGTAGCGGTTCTGCCGGTCGGCAGCCGAGGATCCTCCCATCAAGTAGGACCCGGTGGCAGCAGGCGGAAGATGTCCAAATAAGGGTGGCCAGCTGCCGGCCGGCAACTCAGCAGCCGGTAAACGGTCCCAGTATGTCTATTGTCTTTGGGTTGTCGATCAGCGACGCCCACAGTAAGCGGCGGCAAGGCAACTGCCGGATGGCAGACAATTGACATGGCCCAGTAAAATGAAAGGTAGAGAAAAAGAGAGGATGGAGGAAGATAAGAGCTCAAAGTTACCGGCCTGCATCCAGAATGAGGGTTCAAGTGGAAGGGGAATTAAATTCCGGCTTCCACCCAACCATATCCCAGTCATAAGGCCGATGGAAGGCAGTCCAAGGGAGGACTGAAGAACACTTTAAAGAATATGAGGGTACCTGCTGGCAGCCGGGGAACATCAGGCCAGTCCTACAATAACCCTTAGGGTCAAATGTAGAACAACGGCCAGGAGGGTGTTGGTTCATCCAATACGAAAGAGACAGAGGGAAGGGGGTAGGTGTCCTACAAGTAAGGTAATGCCCGAAGGCACCACCTAACCTAAGGGATTCTGGTCTCATGAAGTAACCTCAGGTAGGAGAAATCATTTCCCCAGGTTGGGTTAGTCAAGTGAGAGAGCGGTCCATAGGATACAATCTCACAAGAGAACAGAATCTCGTGCCAGAGACCTTAGACAGTGAAGAAGTCATTTTTTCGG
>NC_090753.1:24732837-24765337 GCF_036898095.1 Palaemon carinicauda | reverse complement strand
TTTGTTACTTGGCATTCAATTAATGATAAATTTTGCACATTTTTACGTGTTTTTCATATTCAAATAAGCCATATATATTTTTGATACATTAATGTCTGGATTCTCTTAACGACCTCGGGATCAGAGCCCCAGGCGAAATCACACAAAGACAAGAGCTTGGCTCCGGCCGGGAATCGAACCCTGGTCGGCAAGCTTGTACAGACAGTGACTAACCCACTTGGCCACGAAGAAAGATAAAAGTCAATGACAATTCTTCTGTACTTATACCTGTCGAATTCAGGTATTTTGTACTTAGAATTAAAATCAACCCATCTTCACCATCGTAGCTAATTGGTAGTTTGTTACTTGGCATTCAATTAATGATAAATTTTGCACATTTTTACGTGTTTTTCATATTCAAATAAGCCATATATATTTTTGATACATTAATGTCTGGATTCTCTTAACGACCTCGGGATCAGAGCCCCAGGCGAAATCACACAAAGACAAGAGCTTGGCTCCGGCCGGGAATCGAACCCTGGTCGGCAAGCTTGTACAGACAGTGACTAACCCACTTGGCCACGAAGAAAGATAAAAGTCAATGACAATTCTTCTGTACTTATACCTGTCGAATTCAGGTATTTTGTACTTAGAATTGAAATCAACCCATCTTCACCATCGTAGCTAATTGGTAGTTTGTTACTTGGCATTCAATTAATGATAAATTTTCCAAATTTTTACGTGTTTTTCATATTCAAATAAGCCATATATATTTTTGATACATTAATGTCTGGATTCTCTTAACGCCCTCGGGATCAGAGCCCCAGGCGAAATCACACAAAGACAAGAGCTTGGCTCCGGCCGGGAATCGAACCCTGGTCGGCAAGCTTGTACAGACAGTGACTAACCCACTTGGCCACGAAGAAAGATAAAAGTCAATGACAATTCTTCTGTACTTATACCTGTCGAATTCAGGTATTTTGTACTTAGAATTGAAATCAACCCATTTTCACCATCGTAGCTAATTGGTAGTTTGTTACTTGGCATTCAATTAATGATAAATTTTGCACATTTTTACGTGTTTTTCATATTCAAATAAGCCATATATATTTTTGATACATTAATGTCTGGATTCTCATAAAGACCTCGGGATCAGAGCCCCAGGCGAAATCACACAAAGACAAGAGCTTGGCTACGGCCGGGAATCGAACCCTGGTCAGCAAGCTTGTAGAGACAGTGACTAACCCACTTGGCCACGAAGAAAGATAAAAGTCAATGACAATTCTTCTGTACTTATACCTGTCGAATTCAGGTATTTTGTACTTAGAATTGAAATCAACCCATCTTCACCATCGTAGCTAATTGGTAGTTTGTTACTTGGCATTCAATTAATGATAAATTTTGCAAATTTTTACGTGTTTTTCATATTCAAATAAGCCATATATATTTTTGATACATTAATGTCTGGATTCTCTTAACGACCTCGGGATCAGAGCCCCAGGCGAAATCACACAAAGACAAGAGCTTGGCTCCGGCCGGGAATCAAACCCTGGTCGGCAAGCTTGTACAGACAGTGATTAACCCACTTGGCCACGAAGAAAGATAAAAGTCAATGACAATTCTTCTGTACTTATACCTGTCGAATTCAGGTATTTTTTACTTAGAATTTAAATCAACCCATCTTCACCATCGTAGCTAATTGGTAGTTTGTTACTTGGCATTCAATTAATGATAAATTTGGCACATTTTTACGTGTTTTTCATATTCAAATAAGCCATATATATTTTTGATACATTAATGTCTGGATTCTCTTAACGACCTTGGGATCAGAGCCCCAGGCGAAATCACACAAAGACAAGAGCTTGGCTCCGGCCGGGAATCGAACCCTGGTCGGCAAGCTTGTACAGACAGTGACTAACCCACTTGGCCACGAAGAAAGATAAAAGTCAATGACAATTCTTCTGTACTTATACCTGTCGAATTCAGGTATTTTGTACTTAGAATTGAAATCAACCCATTTTCACCATCGTAGCTAATTGGTAGTTTGTTACTTGGCATTCAATTAATGATAAATTTTGCACATTTTTACGTGTTTTTCATATTCAAATAAGCCATATATATTTTTGATACATTAATGTCTGGATTCTCTTAACGACCTCGGGATCAGAACCCCAGGCGAAATCACACAAAGACAAGAGCTTGGCTCCGGCTGGGAATCGAACCCTGGTCGGCAAGCTTGTACAGACAGTGACTAACCCACTTGGCCACGAAGAAAGATAAAAGTCAATGACAATTCTTCTGTACTTATACCTGTCGAATTCAGGTATTTTGTACTTAGAATTGAAATCAACCCATCTTCACCATAGTAGCTAATTGGTAGTTTGTTACTTGGCATTCAATTAATGATAAATTTTGCACATTTTTACGTGTTTTTCATATTCAAATAAGCCATATATATTTTTGATACATTAATGTCTGGATTCTCTTAACGACCTCGGGATCAGAGCCCCAGGCGAAATCACACAAAGACAAGAGCTTGGCTCCGGCCGGAATCGAAACCCTGGTCGGCAAGCTTGTACAGACAGTGACTAACCCACTTTGCCACGAAGAAAGATAAAAGTCAATGACAATTCTTCTGTACTTATACCTGTCGAATTCAGGTATTTTGTACTTAGAATTGAAATCAACCCATTTTCACCATCGTAGCTAATTGGTAGTTTGTTACTTGGCATTCAATTAATGATAAATTTTGCACATTTTTACGTGTTTTTCATATTCAAATAAGCCATACATATTTTTGATACATTAATGTCTGGATTCTCATAAAGACCTCGGGATCAGAGCCCCAGGCGAAATCACACAAAGACAAGAGCTTGGCTACGGCCGGGAATCGAACCCTGGTCAGCAAGCTTGTAGAGACAGTGACTAACCCACTTGGCCACGAAGAAAGATAAAAGTCAATGACAATTCTTCTGTACTTATACCTGTCGAATTCAGGTATTTTGTACTTAGAATTGAAATCAACCTATCTTCACCATCGTAGCTAATGGTAGTTTGTTACTTGGCATTCAATTAATGATAAATTTTGCACATTTTTACTTGTTTTTCATATTCAAATAAGCCATATATATTTTTGATACATTAATGTCTGGATTCTCTTAACGACCTCGGGATCAGAGCCCCAGGCGAAATCACACAAAGACAAGAGCTTGGCTCCGGCCGGGAATCGAACCCTGGTCGGCAAGCTTGTACAGACAGTGACTAACCCACTTGGCCACGAAGAAAGATAAAAGTCAATGACAATTCTTCTTTACTTATACCTGTCGAATTCAGGTATTTTGTACTTAGAATTGAAATCAACCCATTTTCACCATCGTAGCTAATTGGTAGTTTGTTACTTGGCATTCAATTAATGATAAATTTTGCACATTTTTACGTGTTTTTCATATTCAAATAAGCCATATATATTTTTGATACATTAATGTCTGGATTCTCTTAACGACCTCGGGATCAGAACCCCAGGCGAAATCACACAAAGACAAGAGCTTGGCTCCGGCTGGGAATCGAACCCTGGTCGGCAAGCTTGTACAGACAGTGACTAACCCACTTGGCCACGAAGAAAGATAAAAGTCAATGACAATTCTTCTGTACTTATACCTGTCGAATTCAGGTATTTTGTACTTAGAATTGAAATCAACCCATCTTCACCATAGTAGCTAATTGGTAGTTTGTTACTTGGCATTCAATTAATGATAAATTTTGCAAATTTTTACGTGTTTTTCATATTCAAATAAGCCATATATATTTTTGATACATTAATGTCTGGATTCTCTTAACGACCTCGGGATCAGAGCCCCAGGCGAAATCACACAAAGACAAGAGCTTGGCTCCGGCCGGAATCGAAACCCTGGTCGGCAAGCTTGTACAGACAGTGACTAACCCACTTGGCCACGAAGAAAGATAAAAGTCAATGACAATTCTTCTGTACTTATACCTGTCGAATTCAGGTATTTTGTACTTAGAATTGAAATCAACCCATCTTCACCATCGTAGCTAATTGGTAGTTTGTTACTTGGCATTCAATTAATGATAAATTTTTGCACATTTTTACGTGTTTTTCATATTCAAATAAGCCATATATGTTTTTTGATACATTAATATCTGGATTCTCTTAACGACCTCGGGATCAGAGCCCCAGGCGAAATCACACAAAGACAAGAGCTTGGCTCCGGCCGGGAATCGAACCCTGGTCGGCAAGCTTGTACAGACAGTGACTAACCCACTTGGCCACGAAGAAAGATAATAGTCAATGACAATTCTTCTGTACTTATACCTGTCGAATTAAGGTATTTTGTACTTAGAATTGAAATCAACCCATCTTCACCATCGTAGCTAATTGGTAGTTTGTTACTTGGCATTCAATTAATGATAAATTTTGCACATTTTTACGTGTTTTTCATATTCAAATAAGCCATATATATTTATGATACATTAATGTCTGGATTCTCTTAACGACCTCGGGATCAGAGCCCCAGGCGAAATCACACAAAAACAAGAGCTTGGCACCAGCCGGGAATCGAACCCTGGTCGGCAAGCTTGTACAGACAGTGACTAACCCACTTGGCCACGAAGAAAGATAAAAGTCAATGACAATTCTTCTGTACTTATACCTGTCGAATTCAGGTATTTTGTACTTAGAATTGAAATCAACCCATTTTCACCATCGTAGCTAATTGGTAGTTTGTTACTTGGCATTCAATTAATGATAAATTTTGCACATTTTTACGTGTTTTTCATATTCAAATAAGCCATATATATTTTTGATACATTAATGTCTGGATTCTCATAACGACCTCGGGATCAGAGCCCCAGGCGAAATCACACAAAGACAAGAGCTTGGCTCCGGCCGGGAATCGAACCCTGGTCGGCAAGCTTGTACAGACAGTGACTAACCCACTTGGCCACGAAGAAAGATAAAAGTCAATGACAATTTTTCTGTACTTATACCTGTCGAATTCAGGTATTTTGTACTTAGAATTTAAATCAACCCATCTTCACCATCGTAGCTAATTGGTAGTTTGTTACTTGGCATTCAATTAATGATAAATTTTGCACATTATTACGTGTTTTTCATATTCAAATAAGCCATATATATTTTTGATACATTAATGTCTGGATTCTCTTAACGACCTCGGGATCAGAGCCCCAGGCGAAATGACACAAAGACAAGAGCTTGGCTCCGGCCGGGAATCGAACCCTGGTCGTCAAGCTTGTACAGACAGTGACTAACCCACTTGGCCACGAAGAAAGATAAAAGTCAATGACAATTCTTCTGTACTTATACCTGTCGAATTCAGGTATTTTGTACTTAGAATTGAAATCAACCCATCTTCACCATCGTAGCTAATTGGTAGTTTGTTACTTGGCATTCAATTAATGATAAATTTTGCACATTTTTACGTGTTTTTCATATTCAAATAAGCCATATATATTTTTGATACATTAATGTCTGGATTCTCTTAACGACCTCGGGATCAGAGCCCCAGGCGAAATCACACAAAGACAAGAGCTTGGCTCCGGCCGGGAATCGAACCCTGGTCGGCAAGCTTGTACAGACAGTGACTAACCCACTTGGCCACGAAGAAAGATAAAAGTCAATGACAATTTTTCTGTACTTATACCTGTCGAATTCAGGTATTTTGTACTTAGAATTTAAATCAACCCATCTTCACCATCGTAGCTAATTGGTAGTTTGTTACTTGGCATTCAATTAATGATAAATTTTGCACATTTTTACGTGTTTTTCATATTCAAATAAGCCATATATATTTTTGATACATTAATGTCTGGATTCTCTTAACGCCCTCGGGATCAGAGCCCCAGGCGAAATCACACAAAGACAAAAGCTTGGCTCCGGCCGGGAATCGAACCCTGGTCGGCAAGCTTGTACAGACAGTGACTGACCCACTTGGCCACGAAGAAAGATAAAAGTCAATGACAATTCTTCTGTACTTATACCTGTCAAATTCAGGTATTTTGTACTTAGAATTGAAATCAACCCATTTTCACCATCGTAGCTAATTGGTAGTTTGTTACTTGGCATTCAATTAATGATAAATTTTGCACATTTTTACGTGTTTTTCATATTCAAATAAGCCATATATATTTTTGATACATTAATGTCTGGATTATCTTAAAGACCTCGGGATCAGAGCCCCAGGCGAAATTACACAAAGACAAGAGCTTGGCTCCGGCCGGGAATCGAACCCTGGTCGGCAAGCTTGTAGAGACAGTGACTAACCCACTTGGCCACGAAGAAAGATAAAAGTCAATGACAATTCTTCTGTACTTATACCTGTCGAATTCAGGTATTTTGTACTTAGAATTGAAATCAACCCATCTTCACCATCGTAGCTAATTGGTAGTTTGTTACTTGGCATTCAATTAATGATAAATTTTGCACATTTTTACGTGTTTTTCATATTCAAATAAGCCATATATATTTTTGATACATTAATGTCTGGATTCTCTTAACGACCTCGGGATCAGAGCCCCAGGCGAAATCACACAAAGACAAGAGCTTGGCTCCGGCCGGGAATCGAACCCTGGTCGGCAAGCTTGTACAGACAGTGACTAACCCACTTGGCCACGAAGAAAGATAAAAGTCAATGACAATTCTTCTGTACTTATACCTGTCGAATTCAGGTATTTTGTACTTAGAATTAAAATCAACCCATCTTCACCATCGTAGCTAATTGATAGTTTGTTACTTGGCATTCAATTAATGATAAATTTTGCACATTTTTACGTGTTTTTCATATTCAAATAAGCCATATATATTTTTGATACATTAATGTCTGGATTCTCTTAACGACCTCGGGATCAGAGCCCCAGGCGAAATCACACAAAGACAAGAGCTTGGCTCCGGCCGGGAATCGAACCCTGGTCGGCAAGCTTGTACAGACAGTGACTAACCCACTTGGCCACGAAGAAAGATAAAAGTCAATGACAATTCTTCTGTACTTATACCTGTCGAATTCAGGTATTTTGTACTTAGAATTGAAATCAACCCATCTTCACCATCGTAGCTAATTGGTAGTTTGTTACTTGGCATTCAATTAATGATAAATTTTGCACATTTTTACGTGTTTTTCATATTCAAATAAGCCATATATATTTTTGATACATTAATGTCTGGATTCTCTTAACGACCTCGGGATCAGAGCCCCAGGCGAAATCACACAAAGACAAGAGCTTGGCTCCGGCTGGGAATCGAACCCTGGTCGGCAAGCTTGTACAGACAGTGACTAACCCACTTGGCCACGAAGAAAGATAAAAGTCAATTTCAATTCTTCTGTACTTATACCTGTCCAATTCAGGTATTTTGTACTTAGAATTGAAATCAACCCATCTTCACCATCGTAGCTAATTGGTAGTTTGTTACTTGGCATTCAATTAATGATAAATTTTACACATTTTTACGTGTTTTTCATATTCAAATAAGCCATATATATTTTTGATACATTAATGTCTGGATTCTCTTAACGACCTCGTGATCAGAGCCCCAGGCGAAATCACACAAAGACAAGAGCTTGGCTCCGGCCGGGAATCGAACCCTGGTCGGCAAGCTTGTACAGACAGTGACTAACCTACTTGGCCACGAAGAAAGATAAAAGTCAATGACAATTCTTCTGTACTTATACCTGTCGAATTCAGGTATTTTGAACTTAGAATTGAAATCAACCCATCTTCACCATCGTAGCTAATTGGTAGTTTGTTACTTGGCATTCAATTAATGATAAATTTTGCACATTTTTACGTGTTTTTCATATTCAAATAAGCCATATATATTTTTGATACATTAATGTCTGGATTCTCTTAACGACCTCGGGATCAGAGCCCCAGGCGAAATCACACAAATACAAGAGCTTGGCTCCGGCCGGAAATCGAACCCTGGTCGGCAAGCTTGTACAGACAGTGACTAACCCACTTGGCCACGAAGAAAGATAAAAGTCAATGACAATTCTTCTGTACTTATACCTGTCGAATTCAGGTATTTTGTACTTAGAATTGAAATCAACCCATTTTCACCATCGTAGCTAATTGGTAGTTTGTTACTTGGCATTCAATTAATGATAAATTTTGCACATTTTTACGTGTTTTTCATATTCAAATAAGCCATATATATTTTTGATACATTAATGTCTGGATTCTCATAACGACCTCGGGATCAGAGCCCCTGGCGAAATCACACAAAGACAAGAGCTTGGCTCCGGCCGGGAATCGAACCCTTGTCGGCAAGCTTGTACAGACAGTGACTAACCCACTTGGCCACGAAGAAAGATAAAAGTCAATGACAATTCTTCTGTACTTATACCTGTTGAATTCAGGTATTTTGTACTTAGAATTGAAATCAACCCATCTTCACCATCGTAGCTAATTGGTAGTTTGTTACTTGGCATTCAATTAATGATAAATTTTGCACATTTTTACGTGTTTTTCATATTCAAATAAGCCATATATATTTTTGATACATTAATGTCTGGATTCTCTTAACGACCTCGGGATCAGAGCCCCAGGCGAAATGACACAAAGACAAGAGCTTGGCTCCGGCCGGGAATCGAACCCTGGTCGTCAAGCTTGTACAGACAGTGACTAACCCACTTGGCCACGAAGAAAGATAAAAGTCAATGACAATTCTTCTGTACTTATACCTGTCGAATTCAGGTATTTTGTACTTAGAATTGAAATCAACCCATCTTCACCATCGTAGCTAATTGGTAGTTTGTTACTTGGCATTCAATTAATGATAAATTTTGCACATTTTTACGTGTTTTTCATATTCAAATAAGCCATATATATTTTTGATACATTAATGTCTGGATTCTCTTAACGACCTCGGGATCAGAGCCCCAGGCGAAATCACACAAAGACAAGAGCTTGGCTCCGGCCGGGAATCGAACCCTGGTCGGCAAGCTTGTACAGACAGTGACTAACCCACTTGGCCACGAAGAAAGATAAAAGTCAATGACAATTCTTCTGTACTTATACCTGTCGAATTCAGGTATTTTGTACTTAGAATTGAAATCAACCCATCTTCACCATCGTAGCTAATTGGTAGTTTGTTACTTGGCATTCAATTAATGATAAATTTTGCACATTTTTACGTGTTTTTCATATTCAAATAAGCCATATATATTTTTGATACATTAATGTCTGGATTCTCTTAACGCCCTCGGGATCAGAGCCCCAGGCGAAATCACACAAAGACAAAAGCTTGGCTCTGGCCGGGAATCGAACCCTGGTCGGCAAGCTTGTACAGACAGTGACTGACCCACTTGGCCACGAAGAAAGATAAAAGTCAATGACAATTCTTCTGTACTTATACCTGTCAAATTCAGGTATTTTGTACTTAGAATTGAAATACACCCATCTTCACCATCGTAGCTAATTGGTAGTTTGTTACTTGGCATTCAATTAATGATAAATTTTGCACATTTTTACGTGTTTTTCATATTCAAATAAGCCATATATATTTTTGATACATTAATGTCTGGATTATCTTAACGACCTCGGGATCAGAGCCCCAGGCGAAATTACACAAAGACAAGAGCTTGGCTCCGGCCGGGAATCGAACCCTGGTCGGCAAGCTTGTACAGACAGTGACTAACCCACTTGGCCACGAAGAAAGATAAAAGTCAATGACAATTCTTCTGTACTTATACCTGTCGAATTCAGGTATTTTGTACTTAGAATTGAAATCAACCCATCTTCACCATCGTAGCTAATTGGTAGTTTGTTACTTGGCATTCAATTAATGATAAATTTTTCACATTTTTACGTGTTTTTCATATTCAAATAAGCCATATATATTTTTGATACATTAATGTCTGGATTCTCTTAACGACCTCGGGATCAGAGCCCCAGGCGAAATCACACAAAGACAAGAGCTTGGCTCCGGCCGGGAATCAAACCCTGGTCGGCAAGCTTGTACAGACAGTGACTAACCCACTTGGCCACGAAGAAAGATAAAAGTCAATGACAATTCTTCTGTACTTATACCTGTCGAATTCAGGTATTTTGTACTTAGAATTAAAATCAACCCATCTTCACCATCGTAGCTAATTGATAGTTTGTTACTTGGCATTCAATTAATGATAAATTTTGCACATTTTTACGTGTTTTTCATATTCAAATAAGCCATATATATTTTTGATACATTAATGTCTGGATTCTCTTAACGACCTCGGGATCAGAGCCCCAGGCGAAATCACACAAAGACAAGAGCTTGGCTCCGGCCGGGAATCGAACCCTGGTCGGCAAGCTTGTACAGACAGTGACTAACCCACTTGGCCACGAAGAAAGATAAAAGTCAATGACAATTCTTCTGTACTTATACCTGTCGAATTCAGGTATTTTGTACTTAGAATTGAAATCAACCCATCTTCACCATCGTAGCTAATTGGTAGTTTGTTACTTGGCATTCAATTAATGATAAATTTTGCACATTTTTACGTGTTTTTCATATTCAAATAAGCCATATATATTTTTGATACATTAATGTCTGGATTCTCTTAACGACCTCGGGATCAGAGCCCCAGGCGAAATCACACAAAGACAAGAGCTTGGCTCCGGCCGGGAATCGAACCCTGGTCGGCAAGCTTGTACAGACAGTGACTAACCCACTTGGCCACGAAGAAAGATAAAAGTCAATGACAATTCTTCTGTACTTATACCTGTCGAATTCAGGTATTTTGTACTTAGAATTGAAATCAACCCATCTTCACCATCGTAGCTAATTGGTAGTTTGTTACTTGGCATTCAATTAATGATAAATTTTACACATTTTTACGTGTTTTTCATATTCAAATAAGCCATATATATTTTTGATACTTTAATGTCTGGATTCTCTTAACGACCTCGTGATCAGAGCCCCAGGCGAAATCACACAAAGACAAGAGCTTGGCTCCGGCCGGGAATCGAACCCTGGTCGGCAAGCTTGTACAGACAGTGACTAACCTACTTGGCCACGAAGAAAGATAAAAGTCAATGACAATTCTTCTGTACTTATACCTGTCGAATTCAGGTATTTTGAACTTAGAATTGAAATCAACCCATCTTCACCATCGTAGCTAATTGGTAGTTTGTTACTTGGCATTCAATTAATGATAAATTTTGCACATTTTTACGTGTTTTTCATATTCAAATAAGCCATATATATT
This sequence comes from Palaemon carinicauda, assembly GCF_036898095.1. NCBI lineage: Eukaryota > Metazoa > Arthropoda > Malacostraca > Decapoda > Palaemonidae > Palaemon > Palaemon carinicauda. Next base: position 24,754,136 of record NC_090753.1, on the reverse strand, counting down.
TTTGATACATTAATGTCTGGATTCTCTTAACGACCTCGGGATCAGAGCCCCAGGCGAAATCACACAAATACAAGAGCTTGGCTCCGGCTGGAAATCGAACCCTGGTCGGCAAGCTTGTACAGACAGTGACTAACCCACTTGGCCACGAAGAAAGATAAAAGTCAATGACAATTCTTCTGTACTTATACCTGTCGAATTCAGGTATTTTGTACTTAGAATTGAGATCAACCCATCTTCACCATCGTAGCTAATTGGTAGTTTGTTACTTGGCATTCAATTAATGATAAATTTTGCACATTTTTACGTGTTTTTCATATTCAAATAAGCCATATATATTTTTGATACATTAATGTCTGGATTCTCTTAACGACCTCGGGATCAGAGCCCCAGGCGAAATCACACAAAGACAAGAGCTTGGCTCCGGCCGGGAATCGAACCCTGGTCGGCAAGCTTGTACAGACAGTGACTAACCTACTTGGCCACGAAGAAAGATAAGAGTCAATGACAATTCTTCTGTACTTATACCTGTCGAATTCAGGTATTTTGTACTTAGAATTGAAATCAACCCATTTTCACCATCGTAGCTAATTGGTAGTTTGTTACTTGGCATTCAATTAATGATAAGTTTTGCACATTTTTAAGTGTTTTTCATATTCAAATAAGCCATATATATTTTTGATACATTAATGTCTGGATTCTCATAACGACCTCGGGATCAGAGCCCCAGGCGAAATCACACAAAGACAAAAGCTTGGCTCCGGCCGGGAATCGAACCCTGGTCGGCAAGCTTGTACAGACAGTGACTAACCCACTTGGCCACGAAGAAAGATAAAAGTCAATGACAATTCTTCTGTACTTATACCTGTCGAATTCAGGTATTTTGTACTTAGAATTGAAATCAACCCATCTTCACCATCGTAGCTAATTGGTAGTTTGTTACTTGGCATTCAATTAATGATAAATTTTGCACATTTTTACGTGTTTTTCATATTCAAATAAGCCATATATATTTTTGATACATTAATGTCTGGATTCTCTTAACGACCTCGGGATCAGAGCACCAGGCGAAATCACACAAAGACAAGAGCTTGGCTCCGGCCGGGAATCGAACCCTGGTCGGCAAGCTTGTACAGACAGTGACTAACCCACTTGGCCACGAAGAAAGATAAAAGTCAATGACAATTCTTCTGTACTTATACCTGTCGAATTCAGGTATTTTGTACTTAGAATTGAAATCAACCCATCTTCACCATCGTAGCTAATTGGTAGTTTGTTACTTGGCATTCAATTAATGATAAATTTTGCACATTTTTACGTGTTTTTCATATTCAAATAAGCCATATATATTTTTGATACATTAATGTCTGGATTCTCTTAACGACCTCGGGATCAGAGCCCCAGGCGAAATCACACAAAGACAAGAGCTTGGCTCCGGCCGGGAATCGAACCCTGGTCGGCAAGCTTGTACAGACAGTGACTAATCCACTTGGCCACGAAGAAAGATAAAAGTCAATGACAATTCTTCTGTACTTATACCTTTCGAATTCAGGTATTTTGTACTTAGAATTGAAATCAACCCATTTTCACCATCGTAGCTAATTGGTAGTTTGTTACTTGGCATTCAATTAATGATAAATTTTGCAAATTTTTACGTGTTTTTCATATTCAAATAAGCCATATATATTTTTGATACATTAATGTCTGGATTCTCTTAACGACCTCGGGATCAGAACCCCAGGCGAAATCACACAAAGACATGAGCTTGGCTCCGGCCGGGAATCAAACCCTGGTCGGCAAGCTTGTACAGACAGTGACTAACCCACTTGGCCACGAAGAAAGATAAAAGTCAATGACAATTCTTCTGTACTTATACCTGTCGAATTCAGGTATTTTGTACTTAGAATTGAAATCAACCCATCTTCACCATAGTAGCTAATTGGTAGTTTGTTACTTGGCATTCAATTAATGATAAATTTTGCACATTTTTACGTGTTTTTCATATTCAAATAAGCCATATATATTTTTGATACATTAATGTCTGGATTCTCTTAACGACCTCGGGATCAGAGCCCCAGGCGAAATCACACAAAGACAAGAGCTTGGCTCCGGCCGGAATCGAAACTCTGGTCGGCAAGCTTGTACAGACAGTGACTAACCCACTTGGCCACGAAGAAAGATAAAAGTCAATGACAATTCTTCTGTACTTATACCTGTCGAATTCAGGTATTTTGTACTTAGAATTGAAATCAACCCATCTTCACCATCGTAGCTATTTGGTAGTTTGTTACTTGGCATTCAATTAATGACATTAATGTATCAAAAATATATATGGCTTATTTGAATATGAAAAACACGTAAAAATGTGCAAAATTTATCATTAATTGAATGCCAAGTAACAAACTACCAATTAGCTACGATGGTGAAGATGGGTTGATTTCAATTCTAAGTACAAAATACCTGAATTCGACAGGTATAAGTACAGAAGAATTGTCATTGACTTTTATCTTTCTTCGTGGCCAAGTGGGTTAGTCACTGTCTGTACAAGCTTGCCGACCAGGGTTCGATTCCCGGCCGGAGCCAAGCTCTTGTCTTTGTGTGATTTTGCCTGGGGCTCTGATCCCGAGGTCGCTAAGAGAATCCAGACATTAATGTATCAAAAATATATATGGCTTATTTGAATATGAAAAACACGTAAAAATGTGCAAAATTTATCATTAATTGAATACCAAGTAACAAACTACCAATTAGCTACGATGGTGAAGATGGGTTGATTTCAATTCTAAGTACAAAATACCTGAATTCGACAGGTATAAGTACAGAAGAATTGTCATTGACTTTTATCTTTCTTCGTGGCCAAGTGGGTTAGTCACTGTCTGTACAAGCTTGCCGACCAGGGTTCGATTCCCGGTCGGAGCCAAGCTCTTGTCTTTGTGTGATTTCGCCTGGGGCTCTGATCCCGAGGCCGTTAAGTGAATCCAGACATTAATGTATCAAAAATATATATGGCTTATTTGAATATGAAAAACACGTAAAAATGTGCAAAATTTATCATTAATTGAATGCCAAGTAACAAACTACCAATTAGCTACGATGGTGAAGATGGGTTGATTTCAATTCTAAGTACAAAATACCTGAATTCGACAGGTATAAGTACAGAAGAATTGTCATTGACTTTTATCTTTCTTCGTGGCCAAGTGGGTTAGTCACTGTCTGTACAAGCTTGCCGACCAGGGTTCGATTCCCGGCCGGAGCCAAGCTCTTGTCTTTGTGTGATTTCGCCTGGGGCTCTGATCCCGAGGTCGTTAAGAGAATCCAGACATTAATGTATCAAAAATATATATGGCTTATTTGAATATGAAAAACACGTAAAAATGTGCAAAATTTATCATTAATTGAATGCCAAGTAACAAACTACCAATTAGCTACGATGGTGAAGATGGGTTGATTTCAATTCTAAGTACAAAATACCTGAATTCGACAGGTATAAGTACAGAAGAATTGTCATTGACTTTTATCTTTCTTCGTGGCCAAGTGGGTTAGTCACTGTGTGTACAAGCTTGCCGACCAGGGTTCGATTCCTGGCCGGAGCCAAGCTCTTTTCTTTGTGTGATTTCGCCTGGGGCTCTGATCCCGAGGCCGTTAAGAGAATCCAGACATTAATGTATCAAAAATATATATGGCTTATTTGAATATGAAAAACACGTAAAAATGTGCAAAATTTATCATTAATTGAATGCCAAGTAACAAACTACCAATTAGCTACGATGGTGAAGATGGGTTGATTTCAATTCTAAGTACAAAATACCTGAATTCGACAGGTATAAGTACAGAAGAATTGTCATTGACTTTTATCTTTCTTCGTGGCCAAGTGGGTTAGTCACTGTCTGTACAAGCTTGCCGACCAGGGTTCGATTCCCGGCCGGAGCCAAGCTCTTGTCTTTGTGTGATTTCGCCTGGGGCTCTGATCCCGAGGTCGTTAAGAGAATCCAGACATTAATGTATCAAAAATATATATGGCTTATTTGAATATGAAAAACACGTAAAAATGTGCAAAATTTATCATTAATTGAATGCCAAGTAAAAAACTACCAATTAGCTACGATGGTGAAGATGGGTTGATTTCAATTCTAAGTACAAAATACCTGAATTCGACAGGTATAAGTACAGAAGAATTGTCATTGACTTTTATCTTTCTTCGTGGCCAAGTGGGTTAGTCACTGTCTGTACAAGCTTGCCGACCAGGGTTCGATTCCCGGCCGGAGCCAAGCTCTTGTCTTTGTGTGATTTCGCCTGGGGCTCTGATCCCGAGGTCGTTAAGAGAATCCAGACATTAATGTATCAAAAATATATATGGCTTATTTGAATATGAAAAACACGTAAAAATGTGCAAAATTTATCATTAATTGAATGCCAAGTAACAAACTACCAATTAGCTACGATGGTGAAGATGGGTTGATTTCAATTCTAAGTACAAAATACCTGAATTCGACAGGTATAAGTACAGAAGAATTGTCATTGACTTTTATCTTTCTTCGTGGCCAAGTGGGTTAGTCACTGTGTGTACAAGCTTGCCGACCAGGGTTCGATTCCTGGCCGGAGCCAAGCTCTTTTCTTTGTGTGATTTCGCCTGGGGCTCTGATCCCGAGGCCGTTAAGAGAATCCAGACATTAATGTATCAAAAATATATATGGCTTATTTGAATATGAAAAACACGTAAAAATGTGCAAAATTTATCATTAATTGAATGCCAAGTAACAAACTACCAATTAGCTACGATGGTGAAGATGGGTTGATTTCAATTCTAAGTACAAAATACCTGAATTCGACAGGTATAAGTACAGAAGAATTGTCATTGACTTTTATCTTTCTTCGTGGCCAAGTGGGTTAGTCACTGTCTGTACAAGCTTGCCGACCAGGGTTCGATTCCCGGCCGGAGCCAAGCTCTTGTCTTTGTGTGATTTCGCCTGGGGCTCTGATCCCGAGGTCGTTAAGAGAATCCAGACATTAATGTATCAAAAATATATATGGCTTATTTGAATATGAAAAACACGTAAAAATGTGCAAAATTTATCATTAATTGAATGCCAAGTAAAAAACTACCAATTAGCTACGATGGTGAAGATGGGTTGATTTCAATTCTAAGTACAAAATACCTGAATTCGACAGGTATAAGTACAGAAGAATTGTCATTGACTTTTATCTTTCTTCGTGGCCAAGTGGGTTAGTCACTGTCTGTACAAGCTTGCCGACCAGGGTTCGATTCCCGGCCGGAGCCAAGCTCTTGTCTTTGTGTGATTTCGCCTGGGGCTCTGATCCCGAGGCCGTTAAGAGAATCCAGACATTAATGTATCAAAAATATATATGGCTTATTTGAATATGAAAAACACGTAAAAATGTGCAAAATTTATCATTAATTGAATGCCAAGTAACAAACTACCAATTAGCTACGATGGTGAAGATGGGTTGATTTCAATTCTAAGTACAAAATACCTTAATTCGACAGGTATAAGTACAGAAGAATTGTCATTGACTATTATCTTTCTTCGTGGCCAAGTGGGTTAGTCACTGTCTGTACAAGCTTACCGACCAGGGTTCTATTCCCGGCCGGAGCCAAGCTCTTGTCTTTGTGTTATTTCGCCTGGGGCTCTGATCCCGAGGTCGTTAAGAGAATCCAGACATTAATGTATCAAAAATATATATGGCTTATTTGAATATGAAAAACACGTAAAAATGTGCAAAATTTATCATATATATATATATATATATATATATATATATATATATATATATATATACTTACACACGCGTATATATGTATATATATATATATATATATATATATATATATATATATATATATATATATATATATATATATATATATACTTATGTATAGTTTTATGCATATCTTGATACATAAGAATAAAGCAACTCATACTTTCAAACCGTTCTAAAATAATTTCGTGGAATTTTTTCAGAGACGTTAGATACTTAGGGATATATATATATATATATATATATATATATATATATATATATATATATATATATATATATATATATATATATATATATATTATGAAAGGGAAAAAAAAAACAATGTTACGGACCAGATCTTTGCTGTAAGTTGTGTTTGGTTGTATCCGACATAAATAGTGATGAAAATGTCATATTGGTTTATAGCGTTTAATGAGATGATCTCCCTAAACATGTTTTCAGGTAAATTATTATCTTTGATAAGAATAGTGATCTAGATTTTCATTTAAAACGTGAATGCTGAAAAAGGAGAAATTTGACATAAGAGAAATTAACATACAAGACTTATACGTAGAAGAGAGAGAGAGAGAGAGAGAGAGAGAGAGAGAGAGAGAGAGAGAGAGAGAGAGAGAGAGAACCAAGAAAAATTACTTTAATAGTTCAAGCAAAAGAAAGCCCCAATGCTGTAGCGAGCATAAAAATTTAGGTGAAAAAAAAATTTACATTTCGTTTCACAGAAGGAAATGCAAATTGAGGAGATATATATCCCAGTTGCACAATGGAAAATGGCCTTTGGAGTATGAAAGGAATAATATTCATTCTTTTTTATTGTTGTCTCTCTCTCTCTCTCTCTCTCTCTCTCTCTCTCTCTCTCTCTCTCTCTCTCTCTCTCTCTCTCTCTCTCTCCCCAGCCGCAAATTTAATATACGCATATTCAACCTTTAAAAAAAAAAATCATTTTTTATGGGTTTAACGCGTCTGGCCAAGGGAGTTTCCCTACATACCTTGCTTCAGCATTCGGTTGTATGCTATATATGTATATATATATATATATATATATATATATATATATATATATATATATATATATATATATATATATATATATATATATATATATATATATATATATATATATATATATGATAATTGTTTACAACACCACACTCTCCATTTATTCCCAAATAATGCAATCGTGCAGCTCTCATATACTTGCACAGTAATTAGATGGTTATTTAAATTCTGGGAAAGCAGTAATTAGCAAGATATGAAGAGGAAGGGGGAAAGGGTTATAAAAAGAAATAGCTCGGTTTCCTCACTAAACGACTTGGAACTGATACCGTCAACATAGTCAACCAAACAGAATTCGTGATGGCAGCGTACATAAACAGAAGTTCGTGATGCCAGTGTACATTTGCTATACTGTATATTCAAAATAAACTCAATTAGAAATGGACTAATTTACTTAAAATTGTTCATAGATTATACAATTTACAAATAGTGACACTTTTGAGTAATCACTTAATTTTTTGATTGAGTATATTTTGAATATACAGTATATCAAATGTACGCTGGCATTACAAACTTCTGTTTGGTTGACTGTGTTGACATGTCAGTTCCAAGTCGTTTGGTCAGGAAACCGAGCTATTTTCTTTTTACAACCTCTTTCCCCTTCCTCAGCATATCTTGCTAATTATTGCTTTCCCAGAATTTAAAATTTAAACAACCACATAATTACTGTGCAAGAAGATGAAAACTGCTCATTATATTGGAGTAAATGGAGAGCGTGGTGTTGTAAACAATTACCGTACACACACAAACACACACATATACACACACACACACACACACACACACACACACACATATATATATATATATATATATATATATATATATATATATATATATATATATATATATATATATATTTATATATACACACACACATATATATATATATATATATATATATATATATATATATATATATATATATATATATATATATATATGTAAATATATATAATATATATATAAATACAGGTATGTATACAGTATATATATATATATATATATATATATATATATATATATATATATATATATATATATATATATATATATATATATATGTATATATATATATATATATATATATATATATATATATATATATATATATATATATATATAAATGTCAGTGTGTTTATATATGCATTTGATTTACAACTTTTTATCACAATGGTTTTTTACACCATTGTTGATTGACAGGTTTCTAAACACTTCTATTAATAAGATATCACGAGCATATTTTAATTTCATAATTAATTTAACCTGAAATATTGCAATTAGCAATACGTCTTTTCTCGTTTATCATGATTAATTTTATTAAGTTGGTAATAGGTTTTGTGAAAGCTTTGCATAGTTACAAGTTTTCAATGTATTTTTTTTAGAAAACCTAATCCTCTATTAAAATGAATTGGTTTGAGAAACATCATGTTTGTATTTCCTTGATAATAAAATTTCCCTCTTTTGAAGTATGTTTAACTTTACAAAGCCTACAGCCTTCCTAGGAATTATATAATAAAGTACGTGTTTCGTGCTTTGATCTACCTACAGTATATTTGCCTTGATTTGCAAGCAGTGAAACCCAAGGGTGAGACGACAGTTTGGGAGCAGAACTGCTCCATCTCCCCAATACGTTTTTTATTTAGTTGGGAACAAAGTTTTTTTTTTTCTCTCTTATGCAAAGGGAGTGGTTTTCTCTCTAAGATTTATTTATTGCATAGTTGACCAAAGCTTCTTTATACAGTATCATGAAGATTCTTTCTATTAGATCCTATTGGTCACTGTATTATTTTAATTCATCATTGATTTGCATAATTTCACAATTTTACGAATATTGCTATTCATATCTTATCTAAAGTTTATTATTAGCGTGTGCTATAAAAACAAAGAAATGAAGCCGTAAAACATATGCCTCAGGCATGTCCTTATTCATAACAGATGTTTGGCCATATCATCACCACGCTGACTACAGCGGATTGGTGATGTCAGAAGACTAATCTGATTGCTCACAGCAAACTCAGTTCGGGTGGCCCTGACCAGTACATCTTTGCTGATCATGGCGATACGCAGATTCTTTCAGCATGATAAGATTTTCCCACTCAGAAATGGAGAATTTATTCATAAGTTATTATATCTGTATATAAGGCTTAGACCTGCATAAATGATAGAAAGTTCTATATCCATACATAATTTTATCTCCAAGGATATCTTGGAACCGTAAATTGGTAATACTATCTTTTGTAATATTAGTTCATAGAATTTATAGTAAATCTATTCATCATCATTATTGGTTTTTTGTTATTTTTAGCTTTATTAGGTTGAGAATGCTTTGGGTACCTCTCTCTCTCTCTCTCTCTCTCTCTCTCTCTCTCTCTCTCTCTCTCTCTCTCTCTCTCTCTCTCTCTCTCTTAGAGACTATGCTTGCACAGGTAATTTCTAGAATTCATGAATGACAAAATGCTATATGAACCCCAGTATATCCTCAGCTTACTCTAGCTAAACACAAAGAACGAAAATACGAACTAATTCTTCTCCCTTGCAAATTGTCTTACTTTAATATAGTTCCCTTATATTCTTCATTGAAGAATTATATTAGTCTGAACTTGTTCGTTTCCCTTTTTGATGAAAGTATTGTGTCAGAAAAGTAAGAGAAATCCAATGACTCTATTCATAATTTGCATGATGAAAAACAATAACAAAATTCAGTATATAAATGTTTCCTTGGTAAATATAATCGAAATTTTGCAGGGCTCAAAATAAAGTCATGCAAGTTACTTGCTATTTACGGTATATGGCGTTATGTCATTTTTGAAATCTAGAAACTAGCTGTGTAAACATATTTTCTAAGAGAGAGAGAGAGAGAGAGAGAGAGAGAGAGAGAGAGAGAGAGAGAGAGAGAGAGAGAGAGAGAGGTACCCAATGCATTCGCAACCTTATACAGCCAAAAATAACTGAAAACAAACAATGATGATAAATATATTTACTGATTTATGAAAAAGCCTATAAACTTAAATTACATACGATAGTAGTAACAATTTACTATATATATATATATATATATATATATATATATATATATATATATATATATATGTGTGTGTGTGTGTGTGTGTGTGTGTGTGTGTGTGCGTACCTATTGGTCAACCTCAGCTCTCTGTCCTGTGGGTAGGGGAAAGAAGAAGTAGCCATTCCCTGGTGAGAAGGGAGTGCGTCTGTGTGCATTTCTATCTAAATATTTAGCAGTCCTTTTTTTAACTAACTGCGTCCACTACTATATAAATACCTATGTCTATGTAACTAACAGAGAGAGAGAGAGAGAGAGAGAGAGAGAGAGAGAGAGAGAGAGAGAGAGAGAGAGAGAGAGAGAGAGAGAGAGAATCTAAATTCCACTGAAAAGTCTTGACTAAAATTACCTAAAACTGGTTATATCACAAAAGACTATAGGGATGAAGGAAATTGACTAAAATTACCTAAAACAAGTTATATCACAAAACACTATAGGGATGAAGGAATCCTTCTTACATTATTAAATTACATCAGCCCTCTCTCTCTCTCTCTCTCTCTCTCTCTGTTTTCGTTACATAGTCCTAATATTCATGTAAGATTAACATGAATGTATTTTTAGGTCAGGGAAATTTGCATAATGTTTGCAAAATATTTTCTGAATTTAGCTATATTTCAAAAAAAATGTATAAACTTTGTTAACTTCTCTTGATAAAGTGGAGCGAATTTCAACTAAAAATGTAAAATCTGTAAAGAATTATCAGAAAGCAAATTAGGAAATTCTGAGATTAAAACATATTCATCGTTCAGGGATAAGAGTGATAATAATACTTTCTTTTTATGTATAAATGTGAAAAATAAGTAATTTTTACACTTAGATGTCAGGATGCCAGATAATTCATAATCAATCAATCAATCAATTACACTACTAGAAGAAGACTTGTGTAGCCATACGTTTTGAATATACAGTTTTTCGTAAAGAAATTTGATATTTGAATGAAATATTGCATGTGGTCGCCGTCTTCTGAATTCAAAGAAAGCTGTGTTACATAAGACTGGTTATTCTAGGCGAGGATTCACCGTTGCTTTACTGTCTAAACAAACGAGGTGCCAATTGTCTGATTTTGGTCAAAGACTTTGGACATAGGTGAACGCACATTGATGCAATAAAACGTTATTAGTATAGCATATAAAAGGATTACAAGTAAACTTGTAATCCATGGGGCACTTGTTAAACAAGAAAGAAATGTGGCATGCATATCATGAAGTGTTGACGTTTGTTTTATTACGATGGCCAGTCGAACATGTGCTCGGCGTTGTTGCATTTGTGAGCCCTGTGTAATGAATTGGTATTTTCATGTTAGTTAATAAGCAAGTTCGAAATTCAATATGAGACAAGTCACAAGACTCAATAAAGAAATAAGCAGGCAGCGATTTTATAAACATTTTCCGGTAATGGTGACAGACCGCCAGTATACTCCTCTACTATTTTTGTGTTGACACAGACACAACTTGCTTGCTTCCACAGAGCCAAGCCCCTCAAAAATTGCCTTCAACGTAAGCCAGCCTTTTCGCAGAAGAAGCACTACGGAGAAATTTTCGATATTTCAAAGTAGAGAGAGAGAGAGAGAGAGAGAGAGAGAGAGAGAGAGAGAGAGAGAGAGAGAGAGAGAGAGAGAGAGAGAGAGCAAAGGAAATTATTGTCGATAACTGTGCTGTAGATAACATCTCACTCACAATATGTTGTGTTCAAACAGAGACACAAACATTTCATGCCTGGCGACGCACCATGCAAATTTGGCATCGTGTGAGGGGATACCTTTAGCTTGACTTCCCCCTCTAAACCTTGGCTTTAGATTGGTGGGAATATAACAATCTCTGATTTATTATCTTATATCCAGTTACCTATTGGGGGGGGGGTAAATTTTGGATTGGATAGCAGGGGATAAGTACTTTAGCCAATCACAGCCGCGTCTTCGGCTACGCCACCGGTCTCCACCAATCAGCGTTGCCGAAGACCGTCATCCCCCTTTCTTTCTCGGTCAGTACAGACGGTAGACTCAGTTAAGTACACGTGGTTCTCATAATCTGAAGAAGATTATAATCTCTCGCATTTCCATGAATATTCTGTGTTTATTGCAATGAAAAGTTATTTATTCATATCAGAAACATTGCATCAAATGATAGGGATGCTTCCAGTGATATGATACTTCAATAAAATTAGTGTTTCATGGTGACTGTGACATGATAATGAAGAGATGAACATCATCCAGACAGAAGCCGCGCTTTATAAGGTGGGATTCATGAAGATCATGACCAATACTTTTGTAATATTATGAACATTGAAAACGATGTAGATGATCCCTATATCATGGAGACAATTGTACACAGTTATATCGAATTAGGGACTGCTGGTGCACATACTATTGTGGCTGATAAGGTGTAGCCTAGTACCAAAATGATTGTTGGTGATAGGCATAGTACCACAATGTGTGTTGGTGATATAGTTAGTTCTGCAGTGTGTTGGTGAATGTATTGACTTCAGGAAAGTTAAAGATATTATTGATTACCTTTTGGAAAGTAGACCAATTTAGGTTTGATATAATTGTTAAGTGAAGAGTCATTCAAACAGAAATAGGCGTTGGCCTCGAGTTTGCTGGAATAACTTGTGTCCTAAATGCGATGATGTTGGGTTTCAATGACATTGGCTTTGGTTGAACAAATCAGGGTTAAAAAAGTGATATGTTAATCTCGGCGTAGTTCCAGGCACATGTGAATGCATCTGAAAAACTAAATATTATTATTATTATTATTATTATTATTATTATTATTATTATTATTATTATTATTATTAGTTAAGTCAAAACCATAGCTGAAAAAAAAACAATAGGCTATATAGCCTTAGGACTTAGGCAGGGAAAAATAGTCCATTGTGGAAAGAAAATATATAAATTAATACATTTGATAATAAGTAAAGTGATGTGAGTTGATTAGAAGTTGCATCACGAATTAGTTGCAGTCTTCACCAAATAATGTTGAGGTCAGTCGTGCATCCTTCTTATTTGCGATGGCTCTTCCGTCAGCTACACCTCATTGCATCGTCAAGCGAAGAAGCACTGTTGATATGCTCAAGTAAGAAAAATAGGTTGTTAAAGCTATATCTTGTCTCCTTTCATGTTGCAGGTATTTTAAATAATATTGTTATATTTTTTATGATTTCAATATATTATGCCTATATAAAAGCCGATATCCATTTTTTTTTTTTGAGAAGCTAATTTACTTGCATCGTCTTGTCATCTTCACAGTGTCGGCTACTTTAACCTACAGTCATATAATGTATTTGTCCTCTGTCTACCTGCCGTGTATAATATTGCTTATATTGCTGTGCATAATCTTCATTATCAGCCATTAATTACGCATCTTCAACTGAAAATGCTGCAGATACCATGGTAATTGATGTGCTTTTCATGAGAATATCATACTGTCGTATCAGAAGGACAAGCACATCTGTGTCAGGTGAAAGAACCATGAGTTCCGTGTTGAGTGAGCTGCGGCGTGACACAAGGACTGCTTGATGGATGAGCAGTGTGTCTGCTTCTTCATGATTGTTGTCTTCACACCCCATCCTTATGTTGGCTTTGGTCCTTCCTATAAAGAAATACAAACACAACACACTGCGTTTTGTTGAAAATAGTTAAATATATTAGATATTGTATGCTAGAAGTAACAGTCTTTATTGTAAGATCATTTATTTGCTGCGGGCACAATGACCACCTTCGGGGAGCTCTCAGCATATTCGATGATCTTGTCAGCTTGGTACTCTGTAAGGTGTTTCTTCGTCTTGTCGTGAGAAAGGAACTTGTTCATTGTAATGTTCTTGATGTTTGTTTCATCTTTTATCTGGTACTCAACTGGAAGCTGACCCAGGTTTCTTCTTTCTCTGGTTCATTGTTTTAGAGACTCAGACTTTTAGGTGTCAAATACTACGATTACTTCATCGTAGTCACATGCAAGATCTCCTACGTTTTCCATAGTTGGTAGCTTCTTCGTAAGGTTATGGAGAGGCACCATGACATCCACAAGAGCAATCTTGTGATGATACTTCTGGCTAGTGCCTGACTCCTGTTCCGGTTCTGCTGGTTCTAGGTTCTCTGTTTCGGCAAGCTTCTCAAGTCGGTGTATTAACTTTAATCCGTCAGTGCATGAAAGAATTTCTCCATTGCTGGCAAAAAGTGTTCTTGGCACCTGAGTGAACTCATAGGTACTGATTGCTTTCTTTAGATCAATGTCTCGTGATCTTGACAGGACAAGCAGGCGGCGTCCGTACAGGTCTTTGGTTTCTTTGAGTTCTATACTTGTGTTTTGAAGTTTGATGGTTGACATTCTGTTATTAGAGGTGAATGTCTTTAATTTCTCTTTCTTCACAGTGGCCCACAGACGGACATCACCATTTATTTTATCTGCAATTAAGTCCTTGTACAGCTTTTGCCTAATTGAGTCTGCATGTAGGATGTCGTGATCATGTTCCTGTGGTATGCATCCACCAGTAATTATGTTGTATAGTTGATCGCCTTCACCTCTGACTGGGTTCCCATGACTCAGTATTGTAGCCTTGATGCAATCAGCAGTGGCGTGGTCCATTTGTATGCTGCTTTGTGTTACCCAAGGGTGTTCAGTTCTGATGGTGTCCATTTTGTTGAACTGGTGTTTGAACTCAATTGAGAGGACAGAAAGTTCTGCAGCAGCCATGAAGAATCTCTGCCTTGCATTAGCATTGTTTGAAATGCCAGTCAACCCAGAGTGAACCTTCATTTTTCTGTTGATGTGTTCACAGGCATGGTCAGCACCTAGAGACACATGGAATTGCTCACATTGCCCTGGAGGCACATGGAATTGCTCACATTGCCCTAGAGGCACATGGGATTGCTCACATTACCACTGGCAAGATCCGACCAGGTGTTGGGGTGGTTTGTCTTGAAATCTTTCATGTCCGCTATATAGCGTGGTCAAAGTCTCTTGTACTTGATGCGGTTGAAGGCAAAGCATAACTTGCTCAGAGACTCTGCAGCTTCTAGGTGTAACTCCCAATCAGCATTTCGGGAAGCTGCCATGAACTGAAGGATGGCCTCTACTCTGCAGATGTAACTGGTGATGAAGGCTTTTCTTCCATGTCTCGAATGCTTGCTCAAAGGATTCTTTGGCCATGATATCCTGCAGTGATCTATTAGCTTGTTTGACAGATTCTTCTTTGACTGACTTGTACTTTTGCTAACATGCTGATATGACCTGTTCTGTTGCCTGGTCAAACATAGCCTTGAGCTGTGGGTATTCCTTGAAGAATTCCTCAAGGATTAATTCATAGAAGGCAATGTAGGTGTAGGTAGGAGCTGTCAGGCAGCGTTTGCAGTGTGAGCAACTCAGAATCTGCCTTGTTGTTGCAGTACCATATAAGCCAGCCTCAATCCAAGCATCATGAATCCAGGAATTTTCAATTGAAGATCCCAAAGCCTCCAAAGCAGCCATGACAGCATGGAGCTCTCTAAGTCTTGGTACTGTTGACTTCTTCAGATCTAGTCGTTTATCCAACAGTTGTACCTCTATTTTGTCGTGCCACGTCAAAGGTGATGACAGTCAGGTGATCATCTCCTACTGTAAATTTTCTGATTGCATTTGCTTGTTTCAGCATAGTGAGGAGCATTGACCATTCATTGGCCACTTCAGGCAAGAGGGGCAGAGCTCAAATCTGTGTCAGTGGCAGGGTGTTTGATGTCAGAGACTTGCATCCGTCCCAACAAGGAATTTTACAAGGCATTCCTGCTTACCTGGATAATACACAGGCAATGATCCAGGGCATCTGCTTTTTTTTGCTGCACAGTGTTGATTCCTTCCTGGTTTACCACAAACTCTTTCTCTCTCTTGTTTTGCACTGGCTTGGGCTTTTCACAGTGTTCAATTTGTATATGGTATGGCATAACTGTTTATCTACTAGTATACTTGATTTTGAGTGATGGAGCAACTGCTTCTCCAAGAGCATCACATTTTTGATAGACCACCATGGTAACGTGTAGTTCATTTGCCATCTGGGGTGTCCTTAATGAAGTCAGTGTTGTCTGTTGCTCTGAACACAAACAAACCTTTCTTGAGGAAGGGAGGTACATGGAGACCCATACAATTATTGGTGTTTTACACAACAGCATTGCCAGGGCAGTCTCCAGTTGTAGTGTGCGTCCATGAGACATGCACAATCCTTGTCTGTTGAGCAGCTCCAACAACTTCTTACTCCTGGTGTCACTGTAAAGTGAAAATACTAGTCCGACCACTTGGGAGTCTCTTTTGTTCGGTGCTGCCTAAAGGGGCCTGACCCTGAAGGCTTGTACTGGACCTGCCCAAACATCATGTTTTGCCTCATAGTTAGTACTCACCAGTTCTGTGATCCCTGTTCTTGCTTCAGTTGCTAGGTGTTCCACAGCCCCAGTGAGAACCCATCTCATCAGATTGTACAATTCAGCTGGGACACGTGTTGTATCACTTGATACCGGGATGTCATCATTGTCTGTGACACTTTACTTGTTGAAGCAGACAATAATAATCGGGCGAATGATCTGGGGTTCATTTAAGAATGTTTTCATATTGTCCATGTTGCCAGCATCCATTATCATTGAATAAACATTGTCTTCTTGACAGGCTGTTGGGTTGTATAGCACTGCAGATTTCCTACAATCTTTTTGCTGTACTGATGTCACAGCTGGGAGTTCAGTTGGAATATATTCTTATAACCATTTTCAACCGAAGGTGGGGCAAAGCTGTGCCATGACATCCCCAAGCATGTTCT
Organism: Palaemon carinicauda; assembly: GCF_036898095.1. NCBI lineage: Eukaryota > Metazoa > Arthropoda > Malacostraca > Decapoda > Palaemonidae > Palaemon > Palaemon carinicauda. Next base: position 24,737,473 of record NC_090753.1, on the reverse strand, counting down.
TGTAGGCTGTCTCTACGTCTCCCATTGAGATTACAGCCATTTGTTGTGTCTTCACTTCAACTAAGTTCGTTATTTCAACCATGCTTGCTGCTTGAAGTGGGTGGACGTATGGACCACTTCGGTTTGACACTTCTCTTAAGGAATGAAACACGTTGCTTCTCCAGCATCCTTTGTGGTATGGAACATCAATTGCATGTGCATCTGTAGGAGAGATAGAAGTATTCAGTCTTGTTAGCAGGGCTGGATCCGCAGACTTCTCCACAGCTGACCTTAGTTGTTTCCTTGTCTTTGATGTACAAACCCTGAAGATCTGCTCCCCTGTGTCTTCTTGGCAGAAAAAGCACAAATCCTTCTACAGGGGAGCTGTCTTGGATCTTGTGAACCTGGTCACCCGCTCAGATGGCTGTTCAATCTCTTCACTCTTTCTTTTTCTCCCACGCTGCTTGGTGGCTGAAGCCAAAATCACAGCTTGTTCATTGTGTTCCCTGGCCCTCTCGATCCGACTCCTGTTTGTTGCCTCCTGATAACAGCTTTGCTGCCATATTGCACTCTGCTCACACAATGTATCTCTAGTAACATCTTTGAGTCTTCGGTGTATTTTCACACACTATTCATCATTGCAAGTGGTTCTTTCTCTGACTGCATTCAAGAATGTCATATATGAACCTAGTCGTGGTTTTAGTACCAACGGCCTTTTATTTTGTGACTACGTTATCAAAGAATACACAATCTCCAGTTAATTGGAACCCCCATCCTTTACTTCTTCACATGGCTTGCTCAGAAGAGGCATAGTGCTCATTGCAACTCAAGTTATACCTGTAAAGAAATAAAAAATCAAACTTGTATTTTTTGGTCATATTTCATCATAATCAGTGCAGTTAAAACTAAATTAACTATTAAATAAGAGAAAAATAAGATTTTGTGGTCGCCTTATTGGAAATCCAAAATGGCTGCCAAAATGACCACAAAAGTTCTGGCAAAATTGATTTTTGCATTCGTTTTAATGTTAGCTTTCTAAAAATGTATAGTTTATGAAATCCCCCCCAAAATTCAACGAACCTATATCTCAGAATATACCAAACCTCACTAACATATAAAAAAAACATAATTATAATACCTGAATAAACTACTGTATTTACTCTCCACTAGACCAGCTTCGTAAGAATATATATATGTATATATATATATATATATATATATATATATATATATATATATATATATATATGTATATATACATATTTATATATATGCATATATATATATATATATATATATATATATATATATATATACATACAGTATACAATTATTTGAAGCCCTTATGGCATAACATGTTATCCTACAGTTTCTAGTCCACTGCATAATAAAGGCATCTAACATATTAATTCATGTCTGGGGTTTGATCAGTTTTCAGCACCACGTAGGCAACTGTTTATTGGTGGTGGTGGGAGACCTTAGTGTGACTGCTCACAGCAAACCATCCTATTATGGGTGGCCTGACTAGTACTGTTTTGCTGATCATGGCGATATGCATACTCTGCAATATATATTTAAGGGTATATAAGCAATTTTACATAAAGACCAAAAAATTATGATAAGCGAGATCACCACAAATTTTTCAAAGAATAAATACAGATAGAGGTAGTGTATGCAAAGTAATATGACGCTAGGTGATTTGACAAAATCTAAGGAACAAGCAAAATGATTTGCTGCAAGATAATTTAACAAAGTATTAAACACTATAACTTTCTGTTGTTAATATTTGAATTGATTCTCTTACTCTTCTTTGAAAAATTGTCTATGCTCATACAAATCCTGTGATGACCATCAACGTTGTGATTTTATTTAATGTTATTTCATGATAATTGTTAGAATTCCTGATGATTATATTAATGAATTTATAAGTCTTTGGAAATCGTAAAGCTTACATTCATGAATATTTAATCCTTTGGAAATCATAATGCTCACATTCATGAATATTTAAGTCTTTTGAAATCATAATATTTATATTCATCAATTATAAGTCTTTGGAAATCATAATGGTTACATAAATGAATATTTAAGTGTGTGGGAATCCTGATGCATGGATTCATGGATATTTAAGTCTTTGAAAATCGTAAACCTTAGATTCATGAATATTCAATGGTTTGGAAATCCGAATGCTTATATTCATGAATATATAAGATTTTATAATACAATTCTTGATGCTTATTTTCATGAATATTTAAGTCTATGGAAATATTAATGCTTATATTCATGAATATATAGGATTTTATAATATAATTCTTTATGCTTATTTTCATGAATATTCAAGTCTATGGAAATACTAATGCTTTGATTCATGAATATTTAAGTCTTTGGAAATCTTATTGCTTAGTTCCATGAATATTTAGGTCTTTAAAAATCGTAACGGTTAGATTCATGAATATTTAAGAATTTACATTATAATTCCTGATGGTTAGTTTCATGAATATTCAAGTTTTTCAAATTCTAATAAGCAGATTCATTGATATTTAAGTTTTTATAATATATTCAATTATTCTTAGTTGCTGGAATATTTAAGTCTTTGGAAACCATAATGCTTAAATTCACGAATAGTTAAGTCTTTAGAAATCCTAATGCTTAGGCTCATTAATATTTAAGTCTTTGAAAATCCTAATGCTTAAATTCTTGGATATTTTAGTTTTTGAATATAAATCCTGAGGCCTAGTTTCATTAACATTAAAGACTTTTGAAATCATAATGCATAGATTCATCAATATTTAAGTCTATGGAAATCGTAATGTTTACATTCATAAATTTTAAAGTCTTTGGAAATCTTAATGCTTAGATTCATGAATATTTAAGCTTTCAGAATAAAATTCCTGATGCATAGTTTAATGAATATTTAAGTCTTTGGAAATGCTAATGATTCAATTAATGAATATTCAAGTCTTTGAAAATCCTAATGATTAGATTCATGAATATATAAGTCTTTGGAAATCCTAATATTTAGATTAATGATTATTTGAAGCTTGGGAAATCCTAATGATTAGATTCATGAATATTTACGTCTTTGGAAATCATGATGATTGTCTTTATGAATATCTAATTTTTTCGAATATCATTCCTGGTGCTTAGTTCCATTAATATTTAAGTCTTTGGAGATCATAATGCTTAGATATATGAATATTTAAGTTTTTAGAATATAATTTCTGATGCTTAGTTTCATGAATATCGTAGTCTTTGGAAATTGTAATGCATAGATTCATGAATATTTAAGTCTTCGTAAATTTTAATGCTTAGATTCATGAATATTCACGTCTCTGGACATCATACTGCTTAGATTAATAAATATTTAGGTCTTTGGGAATCCTAATGCCTTGATTCATGAATATTCAAGTCTCTGTAAATCTAAATGCTTAGATTCATGAATATCTAGGTCTTTGGAAATCCTAATGCCTAGATTCATAAATATTTAATTTTTGAAATAGAATTCCAATGCTTAGTTTCATGGGTATTTATGTATTTGAAAATGCTAATGCTTAGATTCATAACTGTTGAAGTCTTTGGGAATCATAATGCTTATATTCGTGAATATTAAAGTCTTCTGAAATCACAATGCTTAGATTTATGAATATCTATGTCTTCGGAAATCCTAATGCTAATATTCATAAATATTCAAGCTTTTAAAATATAATTCCTGATGCTTATTTTCATGAATATTTAAGTCTTTGGAAATCCTCATGATCAGATTCCTAAATATATAAGTCTATGGAAATCATAGTGCTTAGATTCGTGAATGTTTAAGTATTTGGAATTCCTAATGCTTAGAATTATGAATATTCAGGTGTTCAGAATATAATTCCTGATGCTTATATTCAGGAATATTTAAATCTTTGGAAATCCTAATGCTTGGATTCGTGAATATTCATGTATTTGGAAATCCTAATGCTTAGATTCATGAATATTTGAGCGTTTACAATAAAATTCCTGATATTCAGATTCATGAGTATTTGTTTCTTTTGATACATTTCTCGATTGTAAGATTCATGACCAAGTTTTATATCAAGAAGGAAAATGTTAGAACAGATAGCAAATGAATATATATATATATATATATATATATATATATATATATATATATATATATATATATATATATATATATATATACATATATATATATATATATATATATATATATATATATATGAATATATATAGATAAATATATATATATATATATATATATATATATATATATATATATATATATATATATATATGTATGTATATATATATATATTTTATATATATATATATATATATATATATATAAATTTATATAAATATATATATATATATATACATATATATAAATATATATATATATATATATATATATATATTTATATATATATATATATATATATATATATATATATATATACATACATATATATATATATACATATATATATATATATATATATATATAAATATATATATATATATATATATATATATATATGTATATATATATATATATATATATATATATATATGTATATATATATATATATATATATATATATATATATATATATATATATATATATATATATATATATATATATAAATATATATATAT
>NC_090753.1:24720337-24725337 GCF_036898095.1 Palaemon carinicauda | reverse complement strand
TTATCTATTAAAGTGAAGTACTGTATATGATAATGAGGTCGATAATCCGAAGCTGTAGTGAAGTGAAATCGGTTTAAAGGTTTAAAGGTCACTCATGAATATCAGAGGGAAGGGTCAAAACAATGTCGTAGATGTTGACTACATATACATATGCTCAGCACAATAAACCTCTTCATCAAGATAGGACTAGGGAGGGCCAGACAATGGCTGCAAATGACTCAAGAGGTAGACATTACATCCACTTCAACCTACTTTCAATTCACTTTCAGGGTGTCAAGATTAGTGAGGTTGTACACGCTACTAGAGCTATTGAGCTTAAGATGAGCTTGAACTCTCGTCCAACAGATTCCCAGGCAATGGCGTTTCAAATAAACCTTTATTATAGTTTATAATATCAATGATAATAACAATGATAATATTAATGATAATGATAATAATAGTGATATAAATAACACATAATAGTGTGAGCCTAAGCATAGTAGAACAAACTCCAATTGATATTTCTGTAAAATGTAATTGGAAATGAAAACACGAAGAAAGCTTTCGAGCACCTGCTCAGTTCTCTATTTCAGTGAGAATAAAGGATGGTGATAGTAATAATGAAATACTGGTAAATAATAATGATTATAAAACAGCAACCACAACAAAAACAACAACAACAACAACAACAGCAATAATAATAATAATAATAATAATAATAATAATAATAATAATAATAATAATAATAATAATAATAATAATAACAATGATAATGATAATAAAAGAGCACTCAGAGATTTTTGACTTCTGTCAAATGTTTATGAAGTCCTCCATGGCCTGAATTCTATATGGTGGAAATTTTGTCAAAATCCGTCGGGTAGTTTTGGCGTTATCTTTAAAATGGCAAATGACGCAAATCTGGATCTAGAATCTGGATCCGAATCATCTAAAAAATTTAATGGTGTCGTCCATGACTTAAGATCTGTCTGTGGTGAAAATTCTGTCAAAATTTGTCGAGTACCTCTGACGTAATCCTGTGCGTAGACACACAGACAGCAAATAAATAAATAAACCTACTCGATCGGATAACTACCTTAGCATAGATAATAATGATAATAATAATAATAATGATAATGATAATAATAATATTCACAACATAGTACAAATACAAATGATAATAATAGCCATATTAATTAATGGTGATAACAATGAGAGTAAAGTTAAAGGGTTCAATGAATTGAGAGGATATGTTTCATAGACCTTTATAGAACATCTCCAGAAATTATTTTGTATAATCCTTTCCTAATCGCCTTTGATCCTTTAGTGCAGTTGGAGGTAAGATACATATTACATAATGCCATAGACCAGTAATGGAGTTGTAATTGATCATGAATTTAGTTATGAACAAGAAGAAAAAACAAGAACCAGAGTAACGTCATAAGCACAACAGTTACCTTCCCCTATTGAACTTGTTTATATTATCTCTTTGAGTCACAGCCTTCATAAAACTTTGAACCACTGTTAGATTCAATCTCATTGAGGTTTAACATCAGCAAAACCTTATTGATAATGTGTCTTCTTTAAAGCTTCATGGCTCTGCACTATCTTTACTCTTTCAAATGATACCTTTTAGGATTCGGTGTTGTCTTATCCTTAATGACTTTTTGGGGGAATTGGTTAAACGTTTTTATTATAAGGAAGATTTTTACAGTATATTTGAGGCAGGTACTCCATTGATTTCATTAACACTGAAAACCTTTGCTAATTAGTTATGAAATGAAATAAAAAAAAAATTTATAAGAGAGAGAGAGAGAGAGAGAGAGAGAGAGAGAGAGAGAGAGAGAGAGAGAGAGAGAGAGAGAGAGAGAGAGAGAGAGAGGTGTAGCTTGTATGAAAATTAGAGTGTGTCTTATGTCCACGAAGAAAACCTTATTCTTCATTACTTTCGGCAAAACTTGAGACCAAATTTCGGTACCAAAAGATTCATCAGTTTTTTACTAAGACAATAGGAGATCAGGATTTCCATCTATCAGCAACCGCTATAATACAGGATCTCTCTCTCTCTCTCTCTCTCTCTCTCTCTCTCTCTCTCTCTCTCTCTCTTTATTTAAAAAAAATAATTTTGTCTATGCATATACTTAAATTATATCGAAATATTTTCATTTTTATCAAGCAAACTAATGAAATAGAAGGCAAAGAGGTGATGGAAGTGTAAACGCATTTTGCTTTTTTGCCCCGAAGTTCTTACGTTTGCTTGAAATGCTAATCAAAACTATTCATGATACGAGCAAGTTCTCTGCAGAACTTCAAGGGGATTCACGAACAGATTTAGAAGTATTCTCTCTAAAATTCGCTTTTGGGTTAGTGTCGCATTAACGTCAAGAAGTTGGCCTTTGTGAATTGATTTTTATTCTAGATCAACATCCTGGAGGGTTGAATCTTGCTCGTTATTACCATCATTAGTTTACCATACTTCGTTGAGGTATAACTAGCTTATGTTCTAAGGCTTTAGTAAGCCACAAGTTTCTGATTCATAATTTAATACTGATAGGGGCATCTGTTAGATTACTTTATAGAATCTCATTTTGTTTACCTAAAGCTCTCCATTCCATGCTTAGCCTTCTTTTAATTTCGGTCTCGTGAACTGGGGAAAGAATTACTTCTGTCCGGATGACAAATATATATTAACAATCTCTAGAGATTCATTGTGTCTTTTTATTATCATTGAATATATTCTTAGTTTTACTCATATTAATTCTTAGTATTACATTTCTGCTTTCTCTATTAAGATTTTCTGTCATTTTTTACAATTCCTCCCAATATCTAATAAACATAACAACGTCAGATGCACATCGTAAGTTGTTAAAGTATTGTTCAATTATAATAGTTCCTACATTTTTCCAATCTATAGAAGATCTCCAAAAACTTCTCGGCAGGCTATGAATAATTTAGAAGAGATGACATCTCCCCGTTTAACTCTTTTTCTCAATCGGAATGTTCTCAATATCTTTGTGTAGTTTTATGGTTGCTGTACTGCTTGTAAACATATCTTCAAGTATTCTAACATAAGATTCATCTGAGCCTTGTCTTTGAAAAGCTTTCATTACTGCCGAAGCTTTGACGGAATCAAAAGCTTTCTCATAGTCTATAAGTGACATAGGGGTTTTTCATACTCTAGTAATTTTCCATTAGCTGATTAATTAAAAGGATATGGCCTGTTGCTGAATACCGATTCGTAAATCCTGCCAACTCTCATCGTTGATTACACTCTAGGCGTCTTTTTATTAGGCCTAATATGATCTTTGTACTGTGTTTATTTTTTATATCACAAGGAGTAAACTTATTGAGCGATAATTTTTCTTTAGGTCGTTTGCGTCTGTTTTTTTTTTTTTTCTGTTTTTTTTTTTTTTTTTTTTTTTTTTTTTTTTTTTTTTTTTTTAGTGAATAAGTATAATGAAAAAATTTGTCCAAGCTCTGTGGTATGAAATATCCTCCATCTATTATAAAATCCATTGTTAGGCCATCTTTTGCTGATGCTATGTCTTTTTTCATACCTTCTGACGGTTGGTTTACTTCTTCTACTGTTACATTTAGTATTGGTCCAGGTGATTAATTTTATCTCCCCTTCTATATTGTTGATAATATGTCTATTTCCATTCTTTGAAGCAAATATATGTATGATTGGTACAGGCAATCCAACAACCTGAAGTGGTTGTTTATGAAATTATCATTGCCTTAACCGGTGTGATGTGATCCTTTTGAAAGATGTAGATAGTTTTCTTTTATTTTTGAAGTATTTACCTTTTGCTTGGTATGTGCATAGTTATGTTTTATTTTAAATGGATATTTTACTTTACATCTGAATCTGCATTCTTTCTTCCGTTTTCCGTTTTCTTCTTTTTACTAATTTGATGCATTTTCCTTTCTTTAGTGTTTCCTCAATTATGGTCTGATAGTCTTCACGAATAAATATATATATATATATATATATATATATATATATATATATATATATATATATATATATATATATATATATATATATATTAAGTTTTTGGTCTCTTCTGATATAATCTACTTAAGAAACTCTTCCACCTATCTCTTGTGGTGACTCAAATTAAAATTTTATTGAATTATTGTTAATTTCTTATTTTTTTTTTTACTTCTATTCATCTTGTAGCTGGAGGTACCCTTTTTTTATTGCTAAAATAAACTCATCTTATTTTCATTTTATTGCATGTTTGCTATACATTTTTTTCGAAATTTAATTTCATTATTCTCTCAGATCTAAAAAAAATTCAGCTTTTTAGCATTCGATGTTTGCTTCGACTAAATTAAAGTTTTCAACGAAAAGAAATCTATTTCATATATATACATACATTCACACACATACACACACACACACATACACACACACATACACACACACACACACACACACATATATATATATATATATATATATATATATATATAATATATATATATATATATATATATATATATATCATCTCCCCCTACGTCATCTCTATCTTGAGCTTTTAATTCAATACTTCTCCATTCATCATCCCCTACATCGTACTTCATAGTCCTTAGTCATGTAGGCCTTGGTCTTCCGACTCTTCTAGTGCAGTGTGGAACCCATCTGAACGTATGGTGAACTAATCTCTCCGGTGGTGTGTGGAGAGCATGTCCAAACCATCTTTATCTACCCTTCATCATGATCTCATCCACATATGGCACTTGAGTAATCTCTTTTATAGTTTAATTTCTAATCCTGCCTGCCACTTAACTCCCAATATCTTTCTGAAGGCTTTGTTCACAAAACAACTAAAGCTATTGGAGATTGTTTCATTGTCATAATATGACTCATGTCCATAGAATAAACTAAACTGATATATAATATGGTTTTTATATGTAATTTCAGGCGATTGGATTTCCAATTTTTTCATAACATAGCCATTGTCTGGTGTTTTTTTTTTCAATCGTTCACTAAATTCTACTTTTAAAGACCTTGTATT
>NC_090753.1:24712837-24715337 GCF_036898095.1 Palaemon carinicauda | reverse complement strand
AAAAGCTTTTGACATTGTGCACAGGCCAATTATGTGGTGAGCTCTGCGTTATTATGTAATTCGTCTTGATTATGCAAATTTTAATAAATCTGTTCACGAGCATAACAAGTGCGAAGTTAATGTTAGCGGAATACTGTCTTTAAAACAAAAAACTAAAGTTTAGTTATAAAAAGATCAGAGAAGACAACATAAAATATTATTTTTAAATCTTCTGTTACTTTTTATATAATCATGTTTACAAAACCATTTTTTCCTGTCCTTCAAAACTAGTAATGTAACCAAAAAAAACAAAAAAGAGGAGAAAAAAAAATGTATGTCACCTAAACAGATTATACGATTACCAAGTTACCAAGACAGATGAGCCTGTAACTGCCCACAATTACAAATCGGGGCGACACGACTGAGGGTACGGAGTCATTATCTTTTTAAAATTCCTTCCTCCTCCTTTGGCACTAAATCAGTAATCTTAAAAGTATGATACAATTACGGGGGAATATATAAAGAAGATAACAAGGGGTTGGCCACCATTAATTTTTCTAAAAGGATGGAATATTTAGTCTGCAAGATTTTAATTTGATTTAGATGGGCTGTCCCTTCTGGCCAATTAGGGTCGCTTCACACGAGTGGATTTAGGCCGCGCGGCTTTGAAGATCTATGAGGCCCTCCACTCGCTGTCCACTCGGAAGAATTTCCGAGCAGCACTGATTTACTAGTCACGTGAACTGTTAACCTGCAGTAGCGGCTCATAGAAACTACAAGGCCATTAGGAGAAAATTTTTTCGAGTGCAGGCATGAATTTCCTAATGATCAGAAATATTCCTTACGGTAAAAATCTGCTCGTGTTTAAATTTCGCTCATGAATGGCAAAGGGGACAGTGATGATGCCCTCAAAGGACAATGACTTTTTAACTGACCATACACGCATATAATCAGCACTTAAGAACCCTTTCCATGAAGCACGGATCAGAGAGAGTCAGGCAATGGCTGCTGCAGACTCAACAGGTAGACCTACAAGCTGCCCAAACCTCACATCCTTAGCTCAGAAGGATGGCCAGGCTTCAGACACTACAAAAAACCATCGAGCTGGAATGGGTCTTGAGCCTAAGTACAGTACATTGCCAGGCAGGGACGTTTCTAATTGGTCGTAAAGTGTATGATACATCTATTGCTTGGAAATTCTTGTGCCAAATCTTTTACCGTTTAAACACAGATAATAAAAAAAAAAAAATTATTTAGTGAATAAATTGCAAAAAATAATGCCACTTATTTGTTGAACGTCTTTCTGATAATGGTATTTCAACAGTGAAGGATGGGGTGTGGATGATGTGTTCTTGTGTTTTTTTCTGGAATGTGGAATGTGAGCTGAATATCCTTGCTTATATTTCTTAAAGGCAAAAGGTGAAAAAATGTGCTCTCTCTCTCTCTCTCTCTCTCTCTCTCTCTCTCTCTCTCTCTCTCTCTCTCTCTCTCTCTCTCTATATATATATATATATATATATATATATATATATATATGTATATATATATATATACATATATATATATATATATATATATATATATATATATATATATATATATATATATATATATATATATGTATATATATATATATATATATATATATATATATATATATATATATATATATGTATTTATATATATATATATACATATATATATATATATATATATATATATATATATATATATATATATATATATATAAAATTAGAGCAATGATCCTCATCTCTATTTTTTAAATGATGGAATATGAACAGTGTTCTTCCGCTTTTTTTTTTCTAAAAGGTGATATATGGAAAAATTGGCTCATATCTTTTTTTCTGAAAGGTGGAATATGAATAGAATAATCTCTCCCCCCTTGTCTGAAAGATGTAAAGTGAAGAGAGAAGTGAACAATGAGGATCCTCTTTCTATGAAGAGAGAAGTGAACAATGAGGATCCCCTTCCTGAATGTGGAAGGTGAAAGTTGGAATGTGAAAAATGTGAACTAAGAGTTACATCTCCTCTAAGGTTTTGGGAATAACTGTGTTATTTCTAAAGAACAAAATGAAAAATCATACTTGATTAATTCAGAATAACCGGAGAATGAGACATTAGACAGAGCGTTATAATAAAAGTAGGTAAACAGAACATAATTAGTAACCAGGAAATAAAAAAATTTAAAAAGATTAAAATCAACTGAAGGAAGAACAAAACAATGACCTTAGTATTACATAAAAAAAGAAGTTAATAGAATAATACAAATGGATTATGGGCTTAAAAGTGACATAGTGTTTGTATCTACCGTTAAATCTCTATATTCCTACATTGCAATTCTTGTTGAATTGTTATAATAACGCTAAAATAGAATGAACGACACAAAACAATGCTCCTGGAAAAGAAAAAAAAAGAAAAAGTTTGAGACTCGAACAATATCTTAGATGAGCTAGATGGATTAGATATGCAACACAATTCTTTTTCTTATTACTTCGTGGAG
>NC_090753.1:24704444-24712337 GCF_036898095.1 Palaemon carinicauda | reverse complement strand
TTCATTCAGTCTAATGCCATGATAGACTACCGTTTATTGTTCGTTTATTGATAGGATTTTATAGCATTGCTGGCATAACAAGAACTGATGGTGTTTACAAAAGACTTCAGCCAGCTTCACTGGCTTTTTTTCTATACATATACTGATTCCATTCAAATAAAAAACATTGTCTTTGTTCCTTTGAATCATTTATATGTTGTCTTTTGTATGCAATGTATTTCACATACACACTTGTATAAGAAATCTGAAGACGTTGAATTGAAGACATAGCTCACATGAGACTTTTAAGTAAAGCAGAGTCAAGCTGTAGTCTTTATATTCCATAACATGTAACTTATGTCTTATGTATGAACTGTAATACACAAACAAACAAATATACACACGCACACACAAACAAGCTCTGATGTCCAGGATGTGACCTAGGTGACATTTACATAAAGATATAAACAAACGAGTTGGAAGGCTCATGCCTACGTGGCTGAGGACCATGAAGCGTAAAGTGGGAGTTGATGAAAGGAGAAGTATTAATTTAAAAGGCTTAAGAAAGAGACGACTGGTGAAATCTATCTCAGGCACTTAGCGTCAATAGGCGTAGGATGCGATGATGATGATGATGACGATGATGATAGAAAGTAGAAGCCATTACTATTCGAAATTGTTAATTAATGGGTTTGGATAATAAATTTGATCGTCTGTTTATTTGCTGCTGGTAAAAACATGCGTATTCTAATGTAGGATTCTCATGATTATGATAGCCACTAGCTATTATCAATTTGCTTAATAAATTTGATTAATTTGTTCCACTAACACAGCTTAAATAATTTTTTTTATCTGATGGTTTAATATTTCTTTGATGTTTATACCGGGATACAAAATAAATTCAATGTATAAACATTTTGAATATTATTGAACAGAATATAAACTTCATAACGACCGATAGAAAATTGGATACTTTAATCAGAAGAGAAAGCTTTAAATATTGAGAAGAGAGTGAAATATACCAAAGCCAATTTGTATGAAATAAAGTTTTGATAATATAAATTTTATAACAAATAAAAAGACCAACTACATAATCTATTTGTTAATGTAAATATTAGAATAAATAAAATTAAGAATAAACACAATTTTGATGATATCAATTTGATAAGAAATGCATAGTGTAATTATCTCCCCTATATAATAAAGAACAGTTTCGCGCTACGCAAACACACACACGAACACACGCACACACCACACTCACACACATATATATATATACACACACACACACACACACACATATATATATATATATATATATAATGTTTTTACTGTCACGTTGATGGACAACCCACTAAGGTAACAGCAATCTCCCTTAAATAGCACAAATTAGCATATTGTAGTCAAGAAAGGATGAGAGGTTGGGAAGAATTGACAGTGGGTGTGCTTGTACGTGGATATCTAAATATTTAGCGTCAATTTTGACGGATTTCGTATACTATTATAGAAGAAATTGCTGCATCAAACACTCTGGCTGATATTGGTAGTGAACAGACTTTACTAAGCGCCTCATGTTCATTTTCTGTGATCCTGCTTTAAAGGACGTTTTGTTGATCCTCCGTGTTGATGGGTCCCTTCCCGCTCACTTACATGAACATTTTATTACACAAAGTTTTAAAAAATGGTTCTATAAGATATCGTGTGCATTCTCTCTCTCTCTCTCTCTCTCTCTCTCTCTCTCTCTCTCTCTCTCTCTAATATCATATAATTGATATAATATAACGTATTATGATATACAACAACAACACCAACAGCCAATGAAGCCGATTCTTATCAAATACAGGACAAAGGACGAACATATATCCTTAGTCACGCTTCGGCTTTTCCCATTTTCATCACCGTACCAGCATTGTGGATTGGTGATGGTGGGAGTCTCATCCCTGATTACTCACAGCAAACCAACCTAATATGTATGGCCCGGACTAGTACAGCTTTGTTGATCGTGGCGATACATATCTTTTCACCATTTTAAGGTATCCTCATTCAGATTTACATACATTTATACATACACACGCTCATATATATATATATATTATATATGTATATATATATATATATATATATGTGTGTGTGTGTGTGTGTGTGAGTAAAACGCAAAATAAATTGTTTGCATGCTTACATATAAATATCATTGGAGTGAAATATTCAGCTTCAATCTATTCAATATCACTTTACCATTCACTGCTCCATCTTCAGTATTTCTGTTTACAACTTTAACTTACTCTTCTTCAAATTCCGTTCATGGTTCCCACTTCCCAAACCCTTTTAAAATCTTTTCAATTTCAGTTTATTACATATGGATGAATAAGGATTTTTAATGGTAATGACTTCAACCCAGAAATAATATAGGGCACAAAACCTATTCATTTTCTATTCATTCTTCATATTTTTAACTCTTCTTTCCCCAATCGTAAACAAAATCAACTTTTTGTTTGTTAAAGGAGGAAACTTGTTAAGATAGACTTTGCTTTTACCGTTTCTCTATCTTCCCTTCCTAAGAGCTAATTTAACAAGCATAATTCCTACCTATTACATGATTAAAGAGTAAGATATATCGTAAGAGAATAGGCTAGAGGAACTGTTGGTTGCTATTATAGTAAATGCCCCCCCCCCCCCCCCCCTTTTCCTCACCTTCGTGAATTGGTAGTAATTTCGAACATATACCATCATACAGTTTTTTTTTTTTTTTTTTTTTTTTTTGACCCAGCGTTGGAGACAAAATTCTCTTGGAGGCCGGAGGGCTTTTTTTTAGAAAGATAACCGGCCCCTTACTCCACTTAGCTACGTCACTGATGGGCTAAGTGTTAATGCGTACGATGCTTGTACGTAAAATGAACGATATTAAAAACGGATCTTTCTTGAGGAAAAAAATCTGATGTAATTTCCTGGGAAATCGTGACTAGTTAATATAATCTATGATAAAATCTGTCTGTAGCAAATAAATACGAAAGACATGACTAAAAGAGAGAATAGACTGGAAAAAAATGAAACCTAGTCGACAACTCTCTCTCTCTCTCTCTCTCTCTCTCTCTCTCCTCTCTCTCTCTCTCTCTCTCTCTTTGATGTTGCCATTTATGCCATAGGCATTAGAGAAAACCGCCTTTGAGTTTTGCCTCGTTAAATATTATACAATAAACTAGAATTTAAAGCTATGAAGTTTTAGTAATACATTTCAAGCTGAAGGGAAGGGGCACATACAAGAAATAGGAACGTGGTTCATCGAGCTCCTAACTTATTTCTAATTCGTCCTCATTCTAAAACACCTGTTGTTATTAATATGGATTTTCCCTTCCAGGAGAAACCAGTTTAACTGAAAAACCTACGTAATTTACAGCTTAGCTCAAAAATTATTAAATCCGGTACGTGATGCGTGCTTCAATCTATTTACATTGGTTTGATTCGCAATAAGTGGAATCAAAGGAAGAATACACTGTTGGGGAACAACACCATCTCCAAAAATCTTCTCTCTCTCTCTCTCTCTCTCTCTCTCTCTCTCTCTCTCTCTCTCTAAGACTTATTAATTGCACAGTCAGGGAAAGTTTCCTACTATGAGTATTCCTAATATTAATCTATTCTATTGGTTACCATATTACTTGACTGCATCATTATTCTCCAGAATAATGTGAAGAATGAGACGGAACTGAACTCCCTTAAAATGTAATTTATCTATTAAAGTGAAGTACTCTATATGATAATGAGGTCGATAATCCGAAGCTGTAGTGAAGTGAAATCGGTTTAAAGGTTTAAAGGTCACTCATGAATATCAGAGGGAAGGGTCAAAACAATGTCGTAGATGTTGACTACATATACATATGCTCAGCACAATAAACCTCTTCATCAAGATAGGACTAGGGAGGGCCAGACAATGGCTGCAAATGACTCAAGAGGTAGACATTACATCCACTTCAACCTACTTTCAATTCACTTTCAGGGTGTCAAGATTAGTGAGGTTGTACACGCTACTAGAGCTATTGAGCTAAGATGAGCTTGAACTCTCGTCCAACAGATTCCCAGGCAATGGCGTTTCAAATAAACCTTATTATAGTTTATAATATCAATGATAATAACAATGATAATATTAATGATAATGATAATAATAGTGATATAAATAACACATAATAGTGTGAGCCTAAGCATAGTAGAACAAACTCCAATTGATATTTCTGTAAAATGTAATTGGAAATGAAAACACGAAGAAAGCTTTCGAGCACCTGCTCAGTTCTCTATTTCAGTGAGAACAAAGGATGGTGATAGTAATAATGAAATACTGGTAAATAATAATGATTATAAAACAGCAACCACAACAAAAACAACAACAACAACAACAGCAAAAATAATAATAATAATAATAATAATAATAATAATAATAATAATAATAATAATAATGATAATGATAATAAAAGAGCACTCAGAGATTTTTGACTTCTGTCAAATGTTTATGGAGTCGTCCATGGCCTTAATTCTATGTGGTGGAAATTTTGTCAAAATCCGTCGGGTAGTTTTGGCGTTATCTTTAAAATGACAAATAACGCAAATCTGGATCTAGAATCTGGATCCGAATCATCTAAAAAATTTAATGGTGTCGTCCATGACTTAAGATCTGTCTGTGGTGAAAATTCCGTCAAAATTTGTCGAGTACCTCTGACGTAATCCTGTGCGTAGACACACAGACAGCAAATAAATAAATAAACCTACTCGATCGGATAACTACCTTAGCATAGATAATAATAATAATAATAATAATAATGATAATGATAATAATAATATTCACAACATAGTACAAATACAAATGATAATAATAGCCATATTAATTAATGGTGATAACAATGAGAGTAAAGTTAAAGGGTTCAATGAATTGAGAGGAT
The DNA here is from genome assembly GCF_036898095.1 of Palaemon carinicauda. NCBI lineage: Eukaryota > Metazoa > Arthropoda > Malacostraca > Decapoda > Palaemonidae > Palaemon > Palaemon carinicauda. The sequence continues at coordinate 24,707,433 of NC_090753.1, read as the reverse complement.
ATGTTTCATAGACCTTTATAGAACATCTCCAGAAATTATTTTGTATAATCCTTTCCTAATCGCCTTTGATCCTTTAGTGCAGTTGGAGGTAAGATACATATTACATAATGCCATAGACCAGTAATGGAGTTGTAATTGATCATGAATTTAATTATGAACAAGAAGAAAAAACAAGAAGCAGAGTAACGTCATAGGCACAACAGTTACCTTCCCCTATTGAACTTATTTATATTATCTCTTTGAGTCACAGCCTTCATAAAACTTTAAACCACTTTGTCAGATTCAATCTCAATCTTATTGATAATGTGTCTTCTTTAAAGCTTCATGGCTCTGCACTATCTTTACTCTTTCAAATGATACCTTTTAGGATTCGGTGTTGTCTTATCCTTAATGACTTTTAGGGGAATTGGTTAAACGTTTTTATTATAAGGAAGAGTTTTACAGTATATTTGAGGCAGGTACTCCACTGATTTCATTAACACTGAAAACCTTTGCTAATTAGTTATGATATGAAATAAAAAAAAATTATAAGAGAGAGAGAGAGAGAGAGAGGAGAGAGAGAGGAGAGAGAGAGAGAGAGAGAGAGGTGTAGCTTGTATGAAAATTAGAGTGTGTCTTATGTCCACGAAGAAAACCTTATTCTTCATTACTTTCGGCAAAACTTGAGACCAAATTTCGGCACTTGAAGATTCATCAGTTTTTCACTAAGACAATAGGAGATCAGGATTTCCATCTATCAGCAACCGCTATAATACAGGATCTCTCTCTCTCTCTCTCTCCTCTCTCTCTCTCTCTCTCTCTTTATTTTAAAAAGATAATTTTGTCTATACATACACTTAAATTTTATCGAAATATTTTCATTTTTATCAAGCAAACTAATGAAATAAAAGGCAAAGAGGTGATGGAAGTGTAAACGCATTTTGCTTTTTTGCCCCGAAGTTCTTACGTTTGCTTGAAATGCTAATCAAAACTATCCGTGATACGAGCAAGTTCTCTGCAGAACTTCAAGGGGATTCACGAACAGATTTAGAAGTATTCTCTCTGAACTTCGCTTTTGGGTTAGTGTCGCATTAACGTCAAGAAGTTGGCCTTTGTGAATTGATTTTTATTCTAGAACAATATCCTGGAGGGTTGAATCTTGTTCGTTATTACCATCATTAGTTTACCATAATTCGTTGAGGTATAACTAGTTTCTGATTCATAATTTAATACTGATAGGGGCATCTCTTAGATTACTTTATAGAATCTCATTTTGTTTACCTAAAGCTCTCCATTCCATGCTTAGCCTTCTTTTAATTTCGGTCTCGTGAACTGGGGAAAGAATCACTTCTTTCCGGATGAAAAATATATATTAACAATCTCTATAGATTCATTGTGTCTTTGTATTATCATTGAATATATTTTTAGTTTTACTCATATTAATTTTTAGTATTACATTTCTGCTTTCTCTATTAAGATTTTCTGTCATCTTTTACAATACCTCCCAAGATCTAATAAACATAACAATGTCAGATGCACATCGTAAGTTGTTAAAGTATTGTTCAATTATAATAGTTCCTACATTTTCCCAATCTATAGAAGATCTCCAAAAACTTCTCGGCAGGCTATGAATAATTTAGAAGAGATGAGGTCTTTGTGTAGTTTTATGGTTGCTGTACTGCTTGTAAACATATCTTCAAGTATTTTAACATCAGATTCATCTGTGCCTTGTCTTTGAAAAGCATTCATTACTGCCGAAGCTTTGACGGAATGAAAAGCTTTCTCATTGTCTATAAGTGACATAGGGGTTTGTCATACTCTGGTAATTTTCCATTAGCTGATTAATTAAAAGGATATGGGCTGTTGCTGAATACTGATTTGTAAATCCTGCCAACTCTCATCGTTGATTACATTCTAGGCGTCTTTCTATTAGGCCTAATATGATCTATGTACTGTGTTTATTTTTCTATATCACAAAGAGTAAACTTATTGAGTGATAATTTTTTTTAGGTCGTTTGCGTGTGTGTGTTTTTTTTTTTTTTTTTTTTTTTAGTGAATAAGTATAATGATAAAATTTTTCCAAGCTCTATGGTATGAAATATCCGCCCATCTATTATAAAATCAATTGTTAGGCCATGTTTTGCTGATGCTTTGTCTTTTTTCATACCTTCTAACGGTTGGTTTACTTCTTCTACTGTTACATTTAGTACTGGTCCAGGTGATTCATTTTATCTCCCCTTCTATATTGTTGATAATATGTCTATTTCCATTCATTGAAGCAAATATATGTATAATTGGTACAGGCAATCAAACCCCTGAAGTTGTTGTTTATGAAATTATCATTGCCTTAACCGGTGTGATGTGATCCTTTTGAAAGATGTGGATATTTTTCTTTTATTTTTGAAGAATTTACCTTTTGCTTGGTATGTGCATAGTTATGTTTTATTTTAAATGGATATTCTACTTTACATCTGAATCTGCATTCTTTCTTTCTTTTTCCGTTTCTTCTTTTTACTAATTTGATTATTTTTATTTCTTAGTGTTTCCTCAATTATGGCCTGATTGTCTTCACGAATAACTATATATATATATATATATATATACATATATATATATATATATATATATATTAAGTTTTTGGTCTCTTCTGATATAATCTACTTAAGAAACTCTTCCACCTATCTCTTGTGGTGACTCAAATTCAAATTTTTATTGAATTATTGTTCATTTCTTATTTTTTTTTTTTACTTCTATTCATCTTGTAGCTGGAGGTACCCGTTTTTTTATTTCTAAACTAGACTCATCTTATTTTCATTTTATTGCATGTGTGAATACTCAATTTCTTGAAATTTAATTTCATGTATTCTCTCAGATCTAAAAAAAAATTTTGCTTTTTAGGATTCGATGTTTGCTTCGACTAAATTAAAGTTTTCAATGAAGAGAAATCTACTTCATATATATATATATATATATACATACATACATACATTCACACACACACACACACACA
>NC_090753.1:24682019-24687019 GCF_036898095.1 Palaemon carinicauda | reverse complement strand
AATACATCAAACATTGAAAAACCAGCAGGCGTATCTGAAGCAGACATTCATGTGGAGCAGCCAAAGTTGCACAGCATTCTTACCCAAGAAATTGTGTCCAGTGAATTCTGTGATGACCTACTGAATTTCAGGAAAAAATCCAGCGATCTCTATGACAAGTTCCGCCGTGAATGTTTGGTCAAAAAGAAAAAATCACTGTTTGACCCAAACCAAGGGAATAACTTGAAGACATTCAAATCAATGAAACCAGAGAAAGGAAAGCAGCAAGTTGGAAAACAGGGAAGCAAAAAATTTTGCTAAAGCTCAAAAGATATTTGACATTGGTAGAGTGAGAAACTATGATCTGAAGGAACTGCTGAGGCATGACTTAATTGAGGAAAGCTACCTGTTTGATGAGAATGGATTTATGTCGAAGCCAAATAAAAGTGAACTTTGCAAAGGCTTGGAAGATGAGCATTTAGACAAGAAGAAAGACTATCCGCCTCCAGATGAATGGAAAAAAGTAAAAACTGCTAGCATCGTTGATGTGATGTGTTGTTTACGCAAAATGAAGACATAATTTTTTATGGTGTTTGGAGATCTTTGTGCACGGTTCCTACCGATGGCATATGGACTGAGTAAAGATTCTAATAGTATTGACTTTGTCTTCGATACATACGTGGAAGGCTCCATAAAAGACAGTGAACGTCAGAGAAGACTAAGTTGCGGTCCAATTGATTTGAATGTCATTTGTGAAGAGACACCACTGCCAGTTTCTATGGACGCTTTCTGGGCATCTTTTACAAACAAGTCAAAGCTCCAGGGACTCTTGAGAAACTATGTACTAGCACACCCAAAGCCAATGACAGATATTGTTCTGAGTGGAATTGGATTCTCACCCAATATTGAACCATGTCAGGGCATTTTCAATGGTAGTGACTCAACCCCTGCACCAGCGTTGGACCTGGACATTGAAGAAGCCAATGTGAGAACAATCACACATGCACTTGATGCTACCAACTGCGGGGCAGAACGAGTAGTTCTCCTTTCTAATGACACAGGTGTGGTAGTTCTTGGATTGCATCACTGGAGTATTATGAAGGCACATGGTTTAAAGGAACTGTGGATAAAGGCTGGCGTTGCAACCACCACAAGATATATTCCCCTCCATACGTTGGCAACTAGAATGGGCCCTGAGAAGTGCAGAGTTATCATCCCGCTTCATCAGCTGACTGGATGTGACTCAACAAAGTAAATTCGGAACGAAAACAGCGGCTTTGAAGGCCAAGCCTGAGAAATTTCTCCAGAACTTTACCAGGAATCCATATGATACAGATTTCACCTTAGTGGAAAAATTTCTGGTGCAGGTGTATCCATTGAAAGCTCCAGGTGATTGTCAAGCAATGGACCACCTCAGATACCATGTATTTCACCACAGTTCCAAAACAATCCTAGACCTTCCACTAACCAGCAGATTGATCAGAGGCCATATCCAAAGGGCTGTCTATGGGTCATACATGCAGACACACTGTTTGGATAATCCACATCTTGATCCCATAGACTTTGGTTTCTTTGAGCAGGATGGCCTATTGCGTCCAGTGCGGGATCAAATTTTGATGCCACCTGACTTTCCTATGCCATGCACATGCATTTCATGTGCAACGAAACGTTGTTCCTACGGGAAGCATGGCATCAGGTGATGCTCTTACTGTCAATGTCAAGCTTCAGGCAAGGGGTGCAAGAATGTAGGATAGATCATCATACAGAATAGATTTAATCACATTGAATGGTGGTTTGGATGTCAGCTCCACTTTCATAAAAGAATTTTCCTGGGTTGCGAAACGTCAGTGTTTGCAATGAGGATGTTTTTAATAGTTTGGTTTTACCCCTAAGGGTTCTGCATGATAACCATGTGTCACCGGCAGCTAATTTCCTTTGATTATTTGAACGATTCATCATATCAAATTGTTTAGTTTAAAAATGGCATTTTTCCAATTTTCAAATATTTTCGTCTTGGGCCAGAGAGGGTTAAAAGACATGTTTTAGACATTATGACATTATGATAGGTTTCTTACTATTTAATCATGTGCTGTTTAAAGATTTGGGGCTGCTTTGATCTCTTTTGATACGCTTTCAAACAGCCAACATAACTAGCATAAAATTTTGAAAAATCGCATTTTTGCCATTTTTTTCGATATTTTGACTTGAAAATAAAAGGGTTAAAGTTTGTGTTTTTTTTCTTCAAATAATTTTTAAAAACTATCCTATGTAGTACTCTACTAGAATCTACAAATAAAAGAATAAATTAGTTTACAACTGGGTTCTGGTTTAATTTTAAGTTTTTAGAGGCCCAGATTTTGGGCAAGTGTCAAATTACGTCATTGCTTGAGTTCTGGTGACCTTGACCTTGACCTATATTAATATTTCTTACTTCCATCTTGTAGCATGCCCTATAAGCTACTTTTTGATGGGTATTTCATGTAAATAGCTTATTTCCTTACTGAGTTATTAAGATTTGAAGTTCCCCTACCCCAAATTTTTGCAGAAATTTTTAGCATGGTCAATAGCTACAAAACCATCCCTAGCAAGATTACTGCCGGGTTTCAGAATGTCTACCCTCGCTAAAATGATGTCCCAGGTGATGTTCTTTCAGAAAATAGTGACTAACCTAGGGGCCCTTTTTAGCATGCGATCACCCCTTGGCTCCAGGAGTATCTCCCAAAACCTCCAAAAGCATTTGAAATATGAAAGTACATGCCTAAATATGCAAAATTTATCATTAATCGAATGCCAATTTACAAACCTACCAATTAGATACGATGGTGAAGATGGGTGAGTTCAATTCCAGGTACAAAAAAAAAAAAAAAAAAAAAAAAAAAAAAAAAAAAAAAAAAAAAAAAAAAAAAAAAAAAAAAACCTGAATTCGACAGGTATATGTAAAGTAAAATTGTCCTTGACTTTCATCTTTCTTCGGGGCTAAATAGTACAGTCCCTGTCATACAAGCATCCGTGACCAGGTTTCAAGTCCAAGCCGATCATAAGCTTTTGTCTTTGAGTGTTTTCGCCTTAAGACTCTGATACCGAGGTAGGTAAGAGAATCCAGCTAATAATGTATTAGAATATATGGCTTATTTGAAATATGAGAAATCACGTCCAAATATGCAAAATGATATATATATATATATATATATATATATATATATATATATATATATATATATATATATATATATATATATATATATATATATGTAACCTGTGGGAGAGACAACTCCTACCAGGCTCGTTCCTTAGGTGGGGGATGAGGGAAACCCTTGCAGTAAAACTTACTGCAAGAGCTAATCCGAATAATGGTAATAAGGAGTCGTGGACCAAACAGGTAGCAGAGGAGTGGCTAGCCGGCTACCTTATTAGCCAAGAAACCTGCATGGAAAAGATGTCAAGGATTAGTAGTATGGCTACCGCGTCCGGGGGAACCGATGCGCCCCAAGGTCCTAAACCAAAGCCTCGAGGTGAGAAATTGGCAATGTGGTCACCAAAAGGAATAACAACAGTTAGAACTGTAAATGCAACAACACTCTTTGCAAAAGCAAAACTTATGTGTACCATTGAGGAAATAAATTGATATACTTGGGATGTATTGGGAATAGCAGAGACTCATTGGGTGGGAGAAGGGGAAATGATGTCAGAAGGAATCAAAATATTGTATTCTGGTAGAACAGACAATATTCATAGAGAAGGAGTAACCCTAATGTTAAGAAAAAGAGCAAAAATAGCTTATTTGGAGCACAATTCTGTAAACTCAAGATTAATTTCGGTCACTTTGAGAGGGAAGCACGAGAATTTTAAGGTTATTCAGGTATATGCACCAGACACCTCATATGAAGATGAAGACGTAGAAAACCTCTATTCACAGTTAGAGGAGGAAATAGAGACAACAAAGAAATGCGATGTAGTTATGGTGATGGATGATTTCAATAGTAAAATCGGAAATGACAGAAGATGCTACGAGGATGTGATGGGAGAGTTCGGTTTAGGTGAAAGAAATGAGAGAGGACAGAGGATGTTGGAATTTTGCCGGGGTAAGCGACTGTGTATAACAAATACTTACTTCTATAATAGAGAACAGCACAGGTACACATGGACACACCCAGATGGAGTTCATAAGAACTGCATTGATTATATGCTTATAAATAAGAGATTGAAAACATCAGTGATGGGAACAAAAGTGATGAGGGGAGCAGACGGGAACATCACAAGAAATACTACTTTCAAACATCCGTATTAAATTTCGGAAGGATAGAAGAAGGAATCAAGAACTAGTGAGGTATAATCTGGATAAACTAAGGAACAAGGAAGTAAAAACTGCCTTCAAAGTAACAGTAGGAGGACGATCTGAACCACTAATAGGACTCGAGACAACAGAGGAAAAGTGGTGTAGGGGACGAGACATAAATCAAGAGGAAGCTGACAGTATTTTGGGAAGGAGAAGGAGAGCAAAGCAACAGTGGGTCACAGAGGAAGTATTGGATGCATGCCAAGAGAGGAGAGAAGTAAAAAAGACAAAGAATGAAGACCCATCTCACGAAAACAAAGCAAGTTATAGACAAAAGTGCAGAGCAGTGGATAGAAGACCTGTGTAAAACATGTAAGGAATTTTTCAGATACGGCCATTCAAGATAGCTATTCGCTGCAGTAGACAGATTAACAAGGGGTTGGAAAAACAATGGAATTGCTCTAAAAGATGTAGATGGTAATAAGGTATCAGCAACTGCTGATGTTGAGAAGATCTAGAAAACGCACTACGAGGAAGGACTAAAAGGAAGTGGGAGACCGGTAACTGGAGAAGATTATCCAGAACTAAGAGGAGAGCTATGGAACATACAGGAAACGCCAGATCTCTTGATAGAAGAAGTGGAAAAGCTTTAAGAGCTATGTCAAGTGGGAAAGCACCAGGAACAGATGGAGTACCAAAGGAATTGCTTGAGGCTGGCGGTGAAATGGTAGAAAGATGGTTGTGT
>NC_090753.1:24669519-24674519 GCF_036898095.1 Palaemon carinicauda | reverse complement strand
TCTTATTTGTTATTATTATTATTATTATTATTATTATTATTATTATTATTATTATTATTATTATTATTATTATTGCTATTATTATTATTAATATTTTTATTATGTATGGAAAATGCCATCTCAGATGTAAATCCTAAAAATAAGAAATATCCCGACAGAGTTGACCACAAACTGAAAATCTAATTTGGCCAAAAAATCTAAAGGAAAAGGAAAATAGCTCAATAAGGGGTTCCATGAACGAGCGAATCTCCTCAAGCGTCTTAAATTGACCGTAAAGGTAGTCAAGGTATGAGAAAAAAAATACCTCAAGAAAGATAAACGAACATTTTAGGGAGACAATTTTGGTCAACCTTTTGAGAAAAGCTTTATTTCAATGAAGGCCTTCCTTGGAGCAACTCACTGGTCTAAATCAATGATGAAGTATTTTTGTCGTAGGTGTTAATAAACAATTAAAATAATTTCTAATTTTATAAGGGGAAAGATTTTGCTCTTGAAATATATTATCGACAAACGTGAGGTATGTGGGATTAAGAGAATTCGACATTTTGAAAGAAGAGACAGAGACTTTAGGAAATTCAGATAGTTATATTAAAAAAGAAATACTCAGAAACATTAGAGATAAAAGTTAGTAGAATTTTTTTTTTTACTATTGGTAGCCATAATCTATATAATATGCTCATACAAGTGTACATAATACATAAATATAACGTTCACGGAGATGCGCACATAAAGAAATGAATGAATAGTACAGCAGATAAAATTACATAAAAAAAAAAAAAAATCAAATTCATGTCCTTATTGCTATCTTATGTTAGAAAATATTTCTAGTGTTTCCTCATCTTCATAAAATAAATAACTCAAATTACCACAATTAAAAAGATTTTTATCACAAATAATTATTGAATCATTATTTTCGCAAATTGACCAATAAAAATATTTTCAAGTTTTAGATACTTGGAGAATTCATAAAATGTAGCATGTAATAAATTGGTCCAGAGGATCGAATTATGCAAGAGATTTATGAAATCAGCAAAATCCAACTCTAAGGAACACTTTGCCGTTTGATGGTGGAAGATAAATAGTCTAGTAGGAAGATAGGGTTCCCATGCACCCCCATGATACATTTTTTTAACTTGCATTTTTGCAATCCCTGGGGTGTCTGGGAACAGAATCCCCTTTGTTCCCATTCAAAAAAATGTCCCATGTGGGTCATCTAGCCGTCTATTTGTCCGCCATCTTGGATTTCTTGAGATGTAAAAGTTAGGGGTAGGGAAAATATAAAGGACCTTTTCGTAAAGAAATAAATTAGTTACAGGTACAAACTAGGTATCATTGGAAAGGGTATGAACAGCACTATCACAAGAACCCATCACTTATTCATTCATGACACTGATGACTTCATCAGAGGTCAAAAGGTCACGTTAAAGGGCCACTAGTCAAAATTCGGGCCCATCCAATCTGTTAACCATCCTACACCTAACTGAATAAATATTTTCGATTCGACTTTGCTTCAAAGAAAGTGTACATGAATAGGTAGTTTTTAAATCTAAAACAAATTAATTAACTGGAGTGTAACATTATTAACCCTTTCCACAAATAAAACGAAAATATTGAAAACATTATTTTTTTAAATGAGATTAATGTGAAATTCCAGTTCGACACATCTTTGTTTTCTCTGCCTTTCTTTTATGGTAAAAGGCCTTATATGTTCCAATGAGTCCCGAAATACAGTCTATGTATAATTCCATTAGCATCTTCACTTGGTATTATCAGAATATGCATTACACACATATATATATATATATATATACATAGATAGAATGTCTAATAACGAGTTGCTATAACACGCAGGCCGAAAATGTATTAACTTGCAATATTATCATGACTGCCAAAAGTCTCAATTTTCATATTAATCTAATCTTCATTATCACTGAAAAGTCATTATCACACTGTTCCATCTCTTCCGTAGTCTTGTGAACTAAGTCTATCAAGGCAGGGGGAAGTACCGGGCTGCAAGACCACACTGGCTCCAGAATATCCTCATAATTCTGTTCCCAAACTTGTTCAGGATCATATGGCTTTGGAGACCACAAGATTGGAATATCTACTCGCTTGTAGATAGCTAGGCGATGGTTCACTCGACGAATGTGTGGGATAAGGTTGTCTCGGCAAGGTGGCAAATGGGAGAGGTCAATCTTAGATTTTGTTGTCAGTTGCTCATCTTCCCCAACCATCTTCCTTAACATAATTCCGCGTACAGTGTCAATAGATTTCTGTCTGGAGTAGCCATACATCAGACATGTGAATGCCTCAATATCATCAATCGTTTCTGGCTCTACCGACCATTCATCCCCAAGTTTTCTGAAAGGAGATGAGTATGATTATATCAATTGCCAGACAAAATTGATAAGAAAGTGTAATAGTCAGGGGATTGCATACATATAGATAACAAGATAAATGCCTGAAAGCTTCATGATGAATTGGGTGACGTTGTAACTTCTTAAGGGGTCTAATCTTGCCCTTTCCCTTGAGGGAAATTGTAACGTCCTCCCCGGTGAACACATACAGGCCAAGGACCATTTTACCTTTATCAGCAACCATGGATTCTGCCGTTTGACTTATGTTGACCATTTGACGATGTTTACCAGTTCCGATGTCAAGAAAGATGGTAAGACCTATGGAGTTAGCATGAAACAGGAGAATGACAAAGATATCAGTGTCTGGCGTCCTGACTACAGCTGACTTGTAACCCAGTTTTGCTGCATACTTCAGGTACAGCACAATCCTTGTGTCTGTTTCCTCCTGATTAGACGTAAGCTCGTGAACCTCTTGTGCTGCAACCTGAAATGATAATATGGAACTTACCATACATACTGATTTTACACAGTAGGCAAATGGTTAACCGTATTAAATTAATGGAATTAAATTACTTACATCACCATCAGATGATTGTAACTGGTATGCTTTGCCGTTCACAACCACCAGTGCTGTGCCACAGTGCTCCATGCGAGATGCTGCTGCATTGCTGCTCCAAACCTTGAATAGTAGTTCACAGAGCTGTGTTTTATAGTGTTCATTTGCCAGGAATGGTTTGAAGTCATTTGGTTTTCTTGTCGCTGGCCCTTGTATCAGATAACGCTGAGAAGATCCTCGGCGTAATCTCTCCTGAGCCTTGATAGAATCAGCATGGTAAGAATCAGTTGAGAAGATAAAATCTTCCTTGGCCACCATCTGATCTAAGACTTGCAGACATATTTCTCCAAACGTAGGTGATATATTTGTCAGAGCATGAAAAAGAGTGTTGCCATCTTGGATGTGCAGGGCACCCTTTGGATAAGGAATATCCTCGTGCAGCTTTGTTGGTCTTATTAAAGAAACCATCAGCAGTACCCAGGCTGAGTGGTACAGGGGTGAGTGAATATCTCATCAGTTCATCAAGGTCTAGTTGCTCATCCAGGTTCTGTGATTTGACCAGCAGCATGAAGGCAAGGTCATTCTGCTGTCGGTATTGAACAATCTGCAGGTGTCGTATGGTGCTGCAAGTCAGAATGTGTTTAGGTAATTTCAACTCTCCGTTTGTCACAGCACGGCAGATGTCCTGGAAATGAAAACACTAGACATTAGACAGAAAATGGTTTAGATTTTCATTATAAAATGTGGTAAAACTATATATCAAGGTGGTAAAGCAAATGTGGTTAAATCTCACCTGAGCTATGGAAAGAACCAGACGTCGGCACTTTTCAGACTTTTCCACAACTACTTCATCCACCAGAAGAGTCGACAGGACCTCGCATCTCGCATGGAGTACTGTGGCACAGCACTGGTGGCTGTGAACGGCAAAGCATACCAGTTACAATCATTTGATGATGTTGGAAGGTATTCTTCTGATGCTCTGGCATCCAGCTCATCAGCTGTTGGAGGCCAAGGAAGTGGTGTTGACTCGTGGAACATTATCTGAACAGCAATGCGCAAGTGCAAGGCAACGTCCTCAAACTTGTCTCTGGAACCAAGTCTATGCATATGTCACTGCTTCCGCAACAGAGATGCTTTTGCTGTACACCAGGTTGAAGGTTATGCATCCCCTGTCCCAGGAAAAACTTTTGTGAAAGCGATGCTCTCATTAAATTCGTGTCTTTGAAGTCGGGTCTTCAGCTTGTCACTTCTGAAATCTGGATTTGGAAAGCCACAGCGTTCAAGTTCTAGCTATATACAAGCGAGCAGATATTCCAATCTTCTGGTCTCCAAAGCCATATGATCCTGAACAAGTTTGGTAACAAAATTATGAGGGTATTCTTGAGCCAGTGTGGTCTTGCAGCCCGGTACTTCCCCCTGCCTTGATAGACTTAGTTCACAAGACTACGGAAGAGATGGAACAGTGTGATAATGACCCTGATGGAGAACAGGCTGACCAAGACAGTGACAATGAAGAACTTTTCAGTGATAATGAAGATTAGATTAATATGAATATTGAGACTTTTGGCGGTCATGATAATATTGCAAGTTAATACAATTTTGGCCTGCGTGTTATAGCAACTCGTTATTAGACATTCTATCTATATATATGTGTGTAATGCATATTCTGATAATACCAAGTGAAGATATCAATGGAATTATACATAAACTGTATTTCGGGACTCATTGGAACTTATAAGGCCTTTTACCATAACAGAAAGGCAGAGAAAACTAAAATGTGTCGAACTGGAATTTCACATTAATCTCATTTAAAAAAATAATGATTTCAATATTTTCGTTTTATTTGTGGAAAGGGTTAATAATGTTACACTCCAGTTAATTAATTTGTTTTAGATTTAAAAACTACCTATTCATGTACACTTTCTATGAAGCAAAGTAGAATCCAAAATATTTATTCAGTTAGGTGCAGGATGGTTAACAAATTGGATGGTCCCGAATTTCGACTAGTGGCCCTTTAACGTGACCTTTTGACCTCTGATGACGTCATCAATGTCATGAACGAATAAGTGATGGGTTCTTGTGATAGT
>NC_090753.1:24659519-24664519 GCF_036898095.1 Palaemon carinicauda | reverse complement strand
CTCTGGGTTGGAGAACTGAGTCTCTTCTAGTACCCGGATTCTGTCGATACCTTACAGAAACAGAGTTCCTTTTATAGGTGCTAGGACTGTCAAGTGTGACAGTTCCTTTCACAATTGTTACAGGACCTTTTTCTCCTTCCCCTCACCCCTTTTTAATGGTTTATTCATTGCTTATTAGGCTGACATCCTGCATTCTTTCCTTAACGGTTGAGTGCTGGATACAGCCAGACTACCTCTCTCATCCGGGCTGACGTCAGGGCATACTGCCGCCTGCCGGCCTGGCCGGCAACCAAGATGGCTGCCGGTAGTCCTGCCGACAGTCATGGACTGTCGGCAGCTGCCGACTTTTCCGGCCGGCAGTTGTCGGCATGATAGCCCTTTTTGCCGGCCTGGCCGACAACCAAGATAGCTGCTGACAATCATGGACTGTCACCAGTTGCCGGCCTGGTTGGCAGTGGCGCCCCTGACGGCTGTGAGTGGTTAGTCCCTTCTGCCCTGAGGTTCTCAGTCCTCCCTTGGACTGTAGCTTTGGGTGCTGTTGCCTGTATGCTATCGGCAGGGCCGGCAACGCAGCGCGCCGACTGTATCAGTACTGTCGGCGGGTTGCTGGCTACAGTACTGTAGCTATATAGAAGCCTGAATGTTACATTCTCCCCTTCTATTAGAACCTCCTTTCGGTAAAAAGGTAGTCTATTAGACTTTTCTTCCATAATTACTGTATATAGTTACAGTAAAGGATAGCCCTTTTTTCCAAACTGTCTCTCTCTCTCTGTCTCGCTAGGCCTGCAAGGTATGCAGACATATCCTAGCCAGACCGGCAACATGCCGGGTATACTGCTGTATAGGTAATACAGATAGCCAGTATATCTCAGTATAGAATATACTATAGATAGAAAACTACTATATTTCTTATACTAGTGGTTTCTTCTAATATATTTTGGATATCTAATTCGGGCAATTGCTGAGCCTAATCCTATATTGAATGAATATGATTTCTTCAATATCCTGATTAGAAATCAGTTTTAGGATTATCCTGCAATATCAAATATTTCAGGCATGAGTAATACACTCTTATCCTGTAAAGGGTACAGCCCCTTTTTCTGTGAGTCTCCCTGATCAGGAAACTCTATGATTCAATATAGTAGGAAGACTACAGCAAATGACCCGAGTAGGATGTTCATTTATATGTCTTTATTTTTCTGTTCCATCTAGTGTTAGATGGACCCTACTGTCATATGCTGCCTTGTAGGCAGCATAATGATAAGACTGCATGACATAGGTACAGTAGTCGATATGTTGCAATTTACATCTTTGCAATTTAGAAACTACAGTACCATGTTACAGTAGTTTTTCCCTGGGTATCCTCCAGCGAGTGTTCTGCTGATACCGTTTATATATTGAAGGAATCATTTCTTCAATAGTCTGATTTGATATCAGTCATCCTGACCTCACAGTATTAACAATTTTGGGATAGTGAATTGATACTTCTCTACCCCTAAGGGTAAGTAACCCTTCTACGTGGATTTTCTCACAGAGAAAGCTCCATGTAAGTTAATACTGAGGGGAGGTAGCAGCATTTGCTCGCGAGGTATACAGCTATGTATCTCCTACTATCCCTTTATAGCTTCTATCCTAGCTATTCTGTTGTAGATGACATCTACATGTTGATTATTAGGTAATAATCCATTCCATTATATACTCATTTGGTTTTCCTTTCTTTACAGATGGAACACCAGATACCTTGTACGGCAGTCCACTGCAGAGCCAAGGATAAGGACCGTTACAGTCATAATACTTGCAGGTTACATGCCCCCTGCAATATTATTTCCGGATCCCTACATTATTGGAACCCGCAGGGTTGCAATATATGCTGGACATTGATGTCTGAAGGTTTTGATAATCCCAAGTCTACAGAGACTAAAGATGTAGCACAGTATAAATTATGTAACTGGGTGAGAGGCTTCTAAAAGATCTCTCCAGGACCTTTCCTACCTAATGATAGGATGCGTAAGCTATTATTTCCAGAGTTAAGTAAGGAAATAGTAGTGCCTCAGGAGTCAACTACGTTCCCTGATGGCGAAAAAACCTTTGGGATCGAGGACAAGAAGTGTCCTAAGATAGAAGAGAAATATGTTGTATCGGACTTTCCTCCGCCTTTGCTGGCTAAAGAGCCATCGATGTCAACATCTTCATCTTCTACCCCTCTTTGGGATAATGTGGTACAATTATGTACCAAACTGAAGAATCAGATAGAGAGCTTTAGTAAACAAAGCAAAAAGCGGGAAGTAAAACACAAGATAGAACCTCGTAAAGCTCCTCTTGTTGTTTCCCACGGGTCAGTTAAACGACCCATGAATCATGACCTTCCTTCATGCTCCTTAACCAATCACTGGAGGTTTGAGAAGCTGATGTCGATTTCAAATGGCAATCTCTTCATTTCAGAGAAAATAGGTACTGTTCCCTAGGACAAAATCCAATTTTGGCCAAGCTCTGAGGTTTTCCCTAATTGTTGGGTTCGACTGAGGTTCGAACCAAAGACAAGGAAAAGAACGGAACAAAAGGAGGTCATGATTCTTGATCATGATAAGGCACAGACTATCCTTTCAGATAATCTGAAGAAGGCAGGTTATTCAGACACGACCGTTTTCTCACTGAATAACATACACTCTTCCTTTCTTGCTCCTGCTTCACTCTCCTTCCCCTTTATGGAGAAGGCATTCACTTCCATTACCAAAGCTGTAGAGGCGGGTGAGTCATGTCCCACACTCGATGAGTGCAAGCCTTTGTCACCAGCTTTTCCCGGACAGGAAAAGGATTGGAAGGAAGTCCATTTGACATTTTCAGTAGGAAAATTAGACAATGATGTCACAAGCCAACAATTTAATGTATGTCTCCCTAAATTGTCCGATTTTCTCTTGTTTAATGAGCACGAGTCAAAGGAGAGACTGGCGACATCCCTTTCTCTACAAACTACATAGCGTTGTGTTCAACTTACGAGAACACCCCAAACATGCTCATGGTCGTAGCCAAAATGTATATGGCTACATTGGTAAAGGACTTTTACGCCTTTGTGAAGGCTAGGAGAGCATGTAGAGAGTTTGTGTTTGCTGCTGCAACGGTGAAACACAAAACAAGGAAGCTAATATTTTCCAACATTTGGGGTAAAGACCTCTTCCCACAAGAGATCATTAAGGAAGTAATCAAGAATGCCGCCATGGAAAACATAAGTCTTTCCCAAAAATGGGGCATTCCCTCAAAGAGAAAATCTTCCATGGTTGTGGGTCCCCAACCTAAAAAGAAGATCGATAATACTGGAAATATCTGGGCTGCTCAACAACAGCCCAATATTCTAGTGACCAAGATGCTACAAGCAGATGGTCAAAAGTCTAAACCTACTGGTAGTTCGAAGCATAAAGACGCTTCGGCTAGGAGGAACATTCCCTCAGGATCGCAGGACCTTCGATCCGTCGGTCCAGAGCCTATTCAAGATGAGCCATTGATGGGGAACAGAAATGTCCCTACTATTATCTCCTTACCTTCTCCTACACTTCAAAACCCTCCTGGAGGAGTATACCTGAGAGCTATAGAGCATATAGGTAGTAAGAAGGCTACGGCTCATCGAGTTCCAGGGAAGGCTATTTTGTGTTCACAAGAAGGACTCAAGAAGTCTCTGAGTCATTCTGAACCTGTCGCTACCCAAGAAGTTCATAATAATCTACAAGTTCTGAATGTTAATCCTTCTGAACATATGGACCTTGTTCCAGCTAAGGGTGTTCGTAGTCTTGCCAGACCTGAACCTTCCAGTCAGCCACCCCCCTTCCTCCTGCCTAGGATTCATGTCACGGAGAGTAACATTCATCCTAGAACAGATACGTATCAGACTCACAGTCCTAAGTATCTTCTTAGTGATGACCCGGTTCCTGGGACATCTCATATGCAAGATATGCTTCTAGAAGTCTCGACTTTCTCCAGCTCTAGGGTTTTGATGGCTAAAAAACCATCGAAGCCCTCAGTCACATTGACCCCCTTTTCCCTTGGGAAGTTAAAAGGAGCTCGCGAGGTCTGTCAGGAGATGCAGCTAATCGATCAGATTCCCAAAATGCCAACAAGGAAAAGTGCTAAACTTTCCCCAGTTCGCAATAATGACAGACCTAGTGCAAAGTGTACATCGGAAAGATGCGTTAAGAGCCTGGTTAGGAAAAGGTTTGGGATCTCAGAAGGCAATATAAGATTCTTAGAAGAATACAAGGCTAAGTCTACTAAAAGACAATATGAGTCTTCCTGGAAGAAGTGGGTGGAGTTTGTTAAATCAAAAGGACCGAAAGAAATTTCTATGAACTTCTGTCTGTCCTTCTTTGTCCACCTTCATAGCCAGGGGTTGGCGGCCAATACGATAAATACGTGCAAATCGGCCTTGACTAGACCTCTCCTATATGCCTTCCAAGTGGATCTGGCAAATGAAATCTTTAACAAGATTCCGAAAGCATGTGCTAGACTTAGACCTGCAGCACCACCAAAGCCCATCTCTTGGTCTTTGGACAAGGTCTTACGTTATGCCTCATCGGTGAACAATGAAGATTGTTCTCTTAAGGATCTAACCCAAAAGGTTATTTTCCTGTTCGCAATAGCCTCTGGGGCTAGAGTTAGTGAAATAGTGGCTCTATCGAAAGATGAGGGCCACATCCAGTTCACAGATTTAGGAGAACTCAATCTCTTCCCTGATCCATCATTTCTCGCTAAAAACGAGCTACCCACTGGAGAATCTGTCCTCTGAAGGAAGATGTCTCTCTATGTCCTGTAGATTGTCTAAAGGTCTATCTTCGTAGAACTTCAGACTTCAGGGGAGGTCAGCTCTTTAGAGGAGAAACTTCGGGATCAAATTTATCTTTAAATCAACTAAGGGCGAAGCTCACCTACTTTATTCGTAGAGTGGATCCAGACAGTACTTCCGCAGGTCATGATCCGAGAAAGATTGCTTCATCACTGAACTTCTTTCAGTA
>NC_090753.1:24643308-24645808 GCF_036898095.1 Palaemon carinicauda | reverse complement strand
AAGTCTTATGTAACCTCGTTTAGGTTTGCTGTATCACACACACACGAGGTAATGATACGAAGGGATTATGTTCAAGAAGATGCATTTGTGTTTTGATGTTTAGGATGTTGCATTTATGATAAGATGTGGAAGATGATGCGTTTATGATATGATCTTCAACTCCGTATATTTATGATAAGATGTTTAAGACAATGTATTTATGATAAGATGTTTAGGAAAATGTATTCATGATAAGATTTTTAAGACAATGCATTTACGATCTACTGTTTAAGATAATGCATTAATGATAAGATTTTTAAGACTGTATTTATGGTAAGATGCTTAAGACCATAAATTTATAATAAAATGTTTATGACGATGCATTTATGATAAGATATTAAAGAGGATGCATTTGTGATAATATGTTCAAGACAATGTATTTATGAGAATATGTTTAAGACAATGCATTTATGATAAGATGTTTAAGAAAATGTGTTTATGATAAGATACTTAAGACAATTCATTTATGATAGGATGTTTAAGACAATTCATTTATGATAAGATGCTTACGAAGAGGCTTTTTGATGACATGTTTAAGATGATACATTTTTTATATGATGTTCAAGACGATGCACTTATGATAAGATTTTTAAGAGGATGTATTTCTATTAATATGTTTAGGACTAAGCACTTACGATATGATGTTTATGATGATGCATATATGAGGAGATGTTCAAGACACTGCATTTATGATAAGATGTGTAGGATGATGCAATTAAGATAAAATGTTTAAAACCATGTATTTATGGTAAGCTGTTTAAGATAATGAATATATGATAAGATATTCAAAACGATTCCTTTATCATAAGATTTTTAAGGCGATGTATCTATGATAAGTTGTTTAATACGATGTATTTATATTGGAATGTTTAAAACAATATGATGTTTAAGACAATGAATTTATGATGAGTTGTTTAAGACATTACAATAATTATAAAATTTTTAAAAGGATACATTTATGATATGATGTTTAAGAAGACACATTTATGGCATGATGTTTAAGATGATGCATTTATGATAAAATGTTCAAGATGATACATTTATGACATGATGTTTAAGATGATGCATTTATGACATGATGTTTAAGATGATGCATTTATAATATGATGTACAAGACCAAGTATTTATGGTAATATATTTGAGACAATGCATTAATTTTAATTTCTTTTTAGTGGATTCAATAATGATAAGAGGTTTAAGACCGTGTATTTATCATAAAATGTTTAGGAGAACGGATTTTTTTATATTGTATATGAGACCATGCATATATTCTGGAAGACAAGGAGCGAAGAACACGAAGAAGCAGGAAGGCATTTCTCAAAGCAGGTGATGCAGAGAGCCATCTATATCTAAAAAATTTCTTATAACGGCTGCCTCCATATTTTTCGTCTCTGATTAATAAACTGTAGGAGTCTTGCAGCTTCTTGGTGGCGTTTATAGCAAGTGATATAGTCTTGGGATAATATTTATGTTTTCGGAATTTGTGTGTTTTTGCCTTTTATTGCCATTTTTATGATTCTTGAAACGAGCAAAGGATATTTTGCTGTTTGAGCAATGGCAGCAATAACAGCCAAGTCTGTGTGTGATTTATATGTTCAAGCTATACAACAACAACAATAATAATAATAATAATAATAATAATAATAATAATAATAATAATAATAATAATAATAATAATAATAATAATAATAATAATAATAATGAACTTTAATATAAAGAATATGGTATTAAATTTAATTGTAAATCCTTTGCCTGTCTGTCTCTTTCGGCTGTTGTAGATGGCAGGAGACAAGGGGATATATTCATTATAACTGTAATATGTTTCACCCTCTCTCTCTCTCTCTCTCTCTCTCTCTCTCTCTCTCTCTCTCTCTCTCTCTCTCTCTCTCTCTCTCTCTCTCTCTCTTCTCAGCATAGAGTTTGTTTACAAACAGGAACTCTTCTTCTTCCTCATTTTCTTCTGATTATCTATTAAAAGGATGTTATCAAAAGTTAGAGATTTTAGCTTTTTGCAATTTAGGCTAAAATTACCTAATCTCTTTTAGAGAGAGAGAGAGAGAGAGAGAGAGAGAGAGAGAGAGAGAGAGAGAGAGAGAGAGGAGAGAGAGAGAGAGAGAGAAAGTAAGTTAAATTGAATTTCTCTTTTATTTTCTCTAATGTATTTTTCAAATGTTTTTTTTCCCTTTGTGCAGCCTCGTGATCCTTGCATCTTATTTACTTGAACTCAAAAAGAGATGAAAAAAGAAATAGGAACGAAGAAATATTGAAATAGCGATCTGCTCCTTTTGGATTTCAACGATCTAATTTCTAATTAAACTATTTAATTCTCAGAGACGACATCCATAAACTATGCAACACAGGCTGGGAATAAAGCCTCCATTAAACTAAATTTTTTTTCGTAGACTCTTTGTGTCATGCATATCAATTGGTATTATTTTAGAACAGCGCCCAGTTATGCTGT
>NC_090753.1:24620808-24638308 GCF_036898095.1 Palaemon carinicauda | reverse complement strand
TAAAGGAAAATAGAAAACTTTGAAAGGATTTGTTAAAAAAGTATTTTGCGGCGCTGAATAGTCTGGCACTGAAATATTTGGTGCTGAACTTTCGTGGTGTTGAAACTGCGGTGTTCAATCGTCGGCGCTATAACAGTGGTGCTGAACTGACCCATTACCCACAAAATTATCAATATTCTACGTCGCTTTGGGAGTAGATTTTGTACCTTTTTAGTGGACTATCAGAGAGGCCTGGAATTGTTAAATTTATACTTTTTGTACTTAATAACATAATGGATTTGTTGAAAAAAGAATATACATATAAGTATATTGTACGTATAAATATATGTATACTTATAACTGTACAATCATATATGTATGAACACAAAGACACACACACACACACTATATATATATATATATATATATATATATATATATATATATATATATATATATATATATATATATATATATATATATATATATATATATATATATATATATACTGTATATATATGTATATATATATATATATATATATATATATATATATATATATATATATATATATATATATATATATATATATATATATATGTATGTGTGTGTGTGTGTGTGTGTGTATGTGTGTGTGTGTATGATCAAATTTATTCTCCAATAGTTGGGCTAAAAGAAAACATTTATCGAACCTGATGGGAATACTACCAGAAGCAATTTCCCAGGTCATGTCCAAAAAATCGAACCACTATTTACCGTCCACGTTTTTTCCTGTAAGGCAGATATATCCTCCCGTGGGAACACGACCCACCAGACGGAGAGGCGTTGAATTTGTTGACGAACTGAATGTCGTTTTTACAAATGCAGAGCCAATTTTTTTTTCTCGTTTTTCCGACAATTGAAACATGAATGGCAGTGTGCCATTTGTGTTGGTGCAAGACTCGATAATTGTCGTTTGTATGTGCGTGTGTGTGTGACTGTGTGTGTATGTATTAGAGAGAGCCTTACCTTATCTTATTGCCTTATTCTATGTTTTTTAATACATCTTCCGGTGTATTTTGCATCTTCCAGTCTTGGATGGTCTGGGATGCCTCTTAGGTATTTATCGAGCTTATTCTTAAATACATCTACGCTCACTCCTGATATTTTTCTTAGATGAGCTGGCAGAGCATTAAATAGTCGCTGCATTATCGATGCTGGTGAGTAGTGGATTAATGTCCTATGCGCTTTCCCTAGTTTTCCTGGTATAGTTTTGGACACTATTAATATACCTCGGCCTACTCTTTCTGATATTTTTAGCTCCATGATGTTTTCAGTAATTCCTTCGATTTGCTTCCAGGCTTGTATTATCATGTAGCGTTCTCTTCTCCTTTCTAGACTGTACAATTTTAAAAATTATAGTGTTTCCCAGTAGTCAAGGTCCTTAACTTCTTCTATTCTAGCAGTAAAGCACCTTTGTACACTCTCTATTTGTGCAATATCCTTTTGGTAGTGTGGGTACCATACCACATTGCAGTACTTGAGTATACTACGTACATAAGTTTGTGAAGCATAATCATGTGTTCAGCTTTTCTTGTTTTAAAGTGTCTGAATAACATTCCCATTTTTGCTTTACATTTAGCCAACAGTGTTGCTATTTGGTCGTTGCATAACATATTCCTTTTTAACATTACACCAAGGTATTTAATTGCTTCCTTGTTTGTGATTGTCTCGTTATTAGGTCCCCTATATGCATATACCATTCGTTCCCTGTTTCCATGATTTATTGATTCTAATTTATCAGAGTTAAATACCATCCTATTTATCTCTGCCCATTCATATATTTTGTTTAGATCTCTTTGTAATAAGTTCCTATCTTCATCGCAAGTAATTTCTCTACTTACTCTTGTGTCATAGGCGAAACTTCTTACTACTAAGTATGTAACATTACAGTCTATGCCTGAGATCATAATAACAAACAATAGTGCAGCTAATACCGTACCCTGAGGCACGCCAGATATTACCCGAGCTTCTTCTGATTTCTCGTTATCTGCAACCACTATCTGTTTTCTGTTTTGTAGAAATTCTTTTATCCATTTTCCTATCTTTTCAACAATATTAGGCTTTCTCATTTTTTTCTCTAATATTTTATGGTCTACCTTGTCAAAGACTTTTGCAAAATCTAGATAGATCACATGTGTCTTTTTCATTTATCATATTTTTATATAGGTTTTCATAGTGTGCTATCAGTTGGTTTGTGTACTTTTTCCGGGCACAAAACCATGTTGACCTATATTAAATAAATTGTTTTTAACCAAATTATTTCTTTTTTTTCTTTTTTTATTACCCTTTCATACACTTTCATAATATGTGATGTTAGACTAACAGGTCTCTAATTGGTTGCCTCTAGTCTTGATCCACTTTTGAAAATAGGGGTTATATATATGCTAATTCATGTTTAACATATATCTCGCTCATATCTACACTTTTTCTTAGCACTATTGCAAGCGGCTTGGCGATAGTGTGTGCATTGTTTTTTTTTTTTTTTTTTTTTTTTTTTTTTTTTTCTTTTAACAAAATCGCTGGAACACCAACTAGCTAGGCCACCCATCCATTTTTAATTTCGTTTATAGCCTTGACAATATCTGCTTCATTAATATCTATATCCGTTAGATATTCAATTTTTTCTTCTCTCATTTCAGTTTCATTATTCTCATTCGCAATTCCTGGTTTGAATTTACTCTTATATTTTTCTGCTTATATGTTGCATATTTCCTTTTTTTTATTCGTTAACCGTCCTTCAATTCTTAGAGGGCCCATTTCTAATCTCCCTTTATTCATCTTTTTTTTTGCATTGTAGTAAAGTACTTTGTTTTCTTTTTATATTTTGAAGTGTCCTTACTTCTAAGTCCCTTGTTTTCATTTAATTTCAATTGTATAATCTTTTGTTCTGCATTTTCTATCTTACTTTTTATTTCCATCATTTTCCATACATTTTGTTCTTTTGCAAGATTTTTCTTCCACTTTCTAATTTTCTGAAATAAGATAATTCTGTCTCTTGGTATGCATGCCTGATATTTATTTATTTTGTTTTACGGTACATATTTTCAACAATTTTCTCCAGTATTTTGTACAGTATATGTGCATTTACCTGTATATTATCACTTACGAACACATTTTTCCAATCTTTGTTCAATTCTTCATTTATTTCTGACCATTTTATATTCTTACTATGAAAATTATATTTTCCATATCCTTCCCTTCGTTTGTGCTTTGTTTATCTCTGCGTTCACTTGCTTTGGAATGGACTATCAATTCTTTGACATTGTGGTCATAATTTCCCGTGTTATACACTATGATTTCTTCAACATAATTCACCTCATTCACAAATACTAAATCTAGGACATTGTTCTTTCTTGTTGGAACGTGGTTTATTTGTTGCATATTATGTTCTAATAGCATATCTTGAAGCTTTTCAAACTGTCTCTTAATTTCTGCACTATTATTACTCTCTTTTTTATGCGTATATATACAATCACTTTCTTCTACCCATTCTTTCCAATCCACGAAAGGAAAGTTAAAATCTCCGGTTAGGAGTATATTCCTGTCTTTATGGTTTCTACATATATCATCTATTTATTCTATTATTATGTCAAACCCCTTAGTATTTTGGGGTCTCTAAACGACAATATTCACTAGTTTTTCATATTCAAATTCTACCGCAATCAATACAGATTCTGTGTTGCTGTATTTTTCACAGACCTTTCCCTAATCTATGTTTCTTCCATATATTGCGGTTCCCCCTTGATTCCTATTTGTTCTGTCTGATCTATATGTTTGGAAACCCTTTATCTGGTCATCACTGCCAGTCTCTTGGGATTACCATGTTTCACGTATACTTAATATATCTATTATTTCAATTTTGGTTAGTTCTTATAAGAACTCTATTTTCCTTTTAGAATTACTCGTGACTGAACCCTGTGCATTCATCACTATGATGATTTATGTTTTGTCCCCATTATCTAATAGAGAGAGAGAGAGAGAGAGAGAGAGAGAGAGAGAGAGAGAGAGAGAGAGAGAGAGAGAGAGAGAGAGAGAGAGAGAGAGAGAGAGAGAGAGAGGATATTGGCAATTATGACCGCTTGTCTGAGGGTCCCTTTCGCTTCGGACAATTTTCATACTACATTTTATATATATATATATATATATATATATATATATATATATATATATATATATATATATATATATATATATATATATATATATATATATATATATATGCTTTGATCAAGTAAATAATCAATATTTTTTATTGCACATTCGGGAAATTCAGAATAAACACAGTAGGTAGAAAATATAATGCAATGAATATTTGCATTTTTTACGAGAAGTATAATATTCACAACTATTAAAAATATATATATATATATATATATATATATATATATATATATATATATATACATATTTATATATATATATATATATATATATATATATATATATATATATATACATATATATATATATATATATATATATATATATATATATATATATATATATATATATATATATATATATATATATATATATATATATATATATATATATAAAGATAGAGAGAGAGAGAGAGAGAGAGAGAGAGAGAGAGAGAGAGAGAGAGAGAGAGAGAGAGAGAGAGAGATGGTAAGGTTAAGGGAATATTAATAATTTTTAACTGTATTCTACATATTTGGTAGATTACTGGAATAGCTTAGATTTTTCCAAACGTACAACAACAACAAAATGCTTCAGTTTGTAATCCACTGCAGAACAAAGGCCTCAGACATGTCCTGGTTCAGATTTGGGGTTTACCCATTTTCATCACCATGCTGGCCAGAGCTGATCGGTGATAGTGAGAAATTTCGGTCTGGTCGCCCATACCAAACCAACCTAGTATGGGTGGCTCTGGTTAATTCATCTTTGCTGATCATGGCAATATGCAAACCATTTCACCACGTTAATGCTTCCTCACTCAAATCTGTCCAAACATGCTCTCAAATGGGCGTATATTCAGTCCAGAATAGATTCCAACCCCCGACTCACATAAGTCAGAGTACATAATCAGGAAAAGGATTTTTGCAATAAATAAAATATCAAATCAAATTCCAGTGCACACCGAGAGTGGAATTTGACATTCGATGATTATCGGAATTTGACAGCGTTTTAGACGTTCAGAAATTCATTTCAGAAATATTTTTAAATGCTGATTGAAAATAACTGAAGAATTATCATCGTCTTTTAATCAGTTCCTCATATTCAGTCTAAAAAAAAAAAAAAAATGCAGACTTTATTCTATTTCTAAATTGAATATAGACCTTATTCTTGCATATGCCAATGCGGTTATTAATTATTATTATTATTATTATTATTATTATTATTATTATTATTATTATTATTATTATTATTATTATTATTATTATTATTACAAGGTAATGTACAATCCTAGATGGAAACCAGGATTGTAAAACCTACAGATCATCAATAGGGAAAAATAATCCACTGAGGAAATGAAATAAGGAAATAAATAAACTGTAATTGAAGAGTAATGAATAATAAATTATATATTTAAAGATCAATAACGACGTTCAAATATATATGTCGTATATAAGCTATGAAGACAAACTTAACGCAGTTTGTTAAAAAAAAAAAAACCTTCTGAAGCAGGATAATTATAGCTTCTATGTTTAATATATATATATATATATATATATATATATATATATATATATATATATATATATATATATATATATATATGTATGTATATATATATATATATATATATATATATATATATATATATATATATATATATATATATATATATATATATATATACATATATATATATATATATATATATATATATATATATATATATATATATATATATATATATATATATATATATATATATATATATATACATACATATATATATATATATATATATATATGTATATATATATGTATATAAATATATATATATATATATATATATATATATATATATATATATATATATATATATATATATATATATACATACATACATATATATATATATATATATATATATATATATATATATGTGTGTGTGTGTGTGTGTGTGTGTGTGTGTGTGTGTATAGTAATAAGAAAAATCATGTAGAACGGAAATTAACTTTATTTGTGGGTTTAGAGAAGACAGCTGAAAAAAAAAACCTGGATTGAATTTATTTTTCACTTTTATGTATTGAACCATCGTATGAAATGTAGTATGTAGCACTATATAATAACTACATCGTAAACACTTGCTTATAAATGACATCAACCGAACCTTCACATTATTCAATGAATGCTTCCATTAATTGCATTAATCTCGATTAGTATAAGGATGTTAAACATCGCCTATGGTTAGGTAATCTTGGGTCATAAAATTTAGTGTGAAGCGGCAAAGAAAAATTTTAATCAAACCTCATTTAGCCGAGCCTCAACTATGAGTCTTATCGTAATTACTTGCACGGAGGCAGAACTCCAGAAAGGCAAGAGGTGATGCCCCTCTTACTGGTCACTATTATTAATTTATAACTATTTCAAAGTACTTTGGATCTCTCTCTCTCTCTCTCTCTCTCTCTCTCTCTCTCTCTCTCTCTCTCTCTCTCTCTCTCTCTCTCTCTCTCTCTCAGTAGAACATACACATTTAATGCGACCACAACAAATACTCTAAAGTTAAAATAAAGGCCATAAGAATCTGGTCTGTTAGATATCTCTATACAAAATGAAAAATGAACATATTGAACATAAAAAATGTACAGTTAAATTAATATCTCTCTCTCTCTCTCTCTCTCTCTCTCTCTCTCTCTCTCTCTCTCTCTCTCTCTCTCTCTCTCTCTCTCTCTCTCGAAGCAGTACAGGCCAAGGCCACCAAACTAGTACCAACACCAAGATAATTTGGATATAGACGGAGAATGGAACGTTTGAACTTATTTGATCTACAGACTCGACGACTATAGGAACAGTTAACAAAAACATTAATGGAATATCAAATATAGATTATAACAAGCTCTTCACGTTAGTGCTCATCAGTCCAGAGGTAAAAGATACAAACTAGAAGTAAAAGGAGAGAACACCACTTAATTTGTTAATTATTTTGCACACAAAATAACAAATACATAGAACTGACTCCCAGTGCATGTAGTGGACAGTTACATGGTAAACGAATTCAAGAATAAGCTAGATAAGATCATAAAAACTCCCTAAACGTTTAAACTAATTCACTCTCTGCAGAAGCGAATGTTGTCTCCACGGATGGACTAAAAATTACTACTACTACTACTACTACTACTACTACTACTACTACTACTACTACTACTACTACTTATTATTATTATTATTATTATTATTATTATTACTTAGTAAGCTACAACCCTAGTTGGGAAAGCAGTATGCTATAATCCCAGGGACTCCATCATGGAAAATAACAATGATTAGAACAACAATAACGAACACAACACGCAACACAAATTGTGATAATAATAATAAAAACAAAATGAAAGATGAATCACATATTTCTGGCCCCCAATGAAGATTGTCAACATTTTACTTAAGTCTACGGACCAAGCTTTCCCTTTTTCATATGTTGACCGAAAATTAATCTACTATATAAAAATGATATAATGACCAGAATCGCAATCTAGATCCGGATCACCTCCAAATTTCAATGGGATCTTATGGATCAAAATACTTATCCGTTGTTAGAAATTTAGGAAAGTCTTGCAAGAAGTTTGAACGTAATCCTGCCAACTGACAAACAAACACACACACAGATATATATATATAACGGATTTTGAGCGAAGCGAAAAATCTATTTTTGGGTGAGATGGCCATGTCGTCCTGATGGAAGTTCCTATAGGGTAGCTTCCTAGGGTATATTACAACTACGGCGATATTCCCAGAGAATTTACCTTAAGGTACCAGAATTCTAACTCCTGGAGCGAGTATCCCTCGTGAAAGGGATATCGCGACATATCAGAGGACGTATTCTAGACACGCCACATGGCAATCTACATCCTGGACAGAGATTTCATCTCGTAGGAGGTGATTGGCGAGATACGGATTCGGGAAAGAAAAAGGGGAGCCGCTCCCAAGGCTTCCCTATCCCCCGATTCGTATGCGTGCCTGGCGCCAGTCCTGGCGCCATCTGTATTCCTTGTAGCGTACACGAGGTGCTACAGATACTGTATGTAGGGAGGGGTCCTACAGTCCTTTCTTAGAAAGGCAAGGGCGGGTCCATCAGGACGACATGGCCATCTCACCCAGAAATAGATTTTTCGCTTCGCTCAAAATCCGTTTTTTGGGCTCAAGCCATGTCGTCCTGATGGAAGTGTACTAGAGCATTACTGTATCTGTGGATTCTCAGAACGTGCCGTACTCCCCGGAGGTAATTTTTTCCCGGTCGACTAGACCTAGAGACCTAAGATGTT
The DNA here is from genome assembly GCF_036898095.1 of Palaemon carinicauda. NCBI lineage: Eukaryota > Metazoa > Arthropoda > Malacostraca > Decapoda > Palaemonidae > Palaemon > Palaemon carinicauda. The sequence continues at coordinate 24,629,837 of NC_090753.1, read as the reverse complement.
ACCGTTATACATCTTTTCAACTAACTATAAACTATGTTAGAGCTTCCTGCCCCCTACAGGGAAGAGTCCTACTAGACTCTGGAAAAGTCTCGAAGAGTACATATATCTATGTATGAATACCAGGCAAGCTAATATAGTGGTCTCGCCCTATATTAAGTAAAGCATAGTTTGTATAGAACCACTGCATCAATATATATTGACCAGTAATCCGCACAATACTTGTATTGGACAAAGGTTTATATCCGCATAGGAAGAAACTAATAAAACCGCCCTCGTCCCTTTATGGGACGGAGTCCTCCCATTAGGGGACTACATAAACCAATGCAACATAGCTTGCATAACAGAACAATTCTATCAGAATTATCCCAGATAAGATACATAGAATTAAATGCTCAATTATACCAATAAATTGACACAGGTGAAAGAGACGCAAGGTTCTCAAGAACAAGTTTATTGACAGACAATAAACAGACAGGTTAACAACAAATATATATATATATATATATATATATAAAAGAGGATAACCCAAAACTTTAAGCATAAGTATGATAGTAAACAGAACTTGTTTATCTGAAAGAAAAACCATTAAACGCCACTTTAATAAGATACCGAGGTATCAAGTCATAAAATTCTGTATTACAAATCAATCACATTAGCGTTAGAAACGCTCGGCACACATGTCTGTACTTATGCTAGGTTCACCTTTGAAAGAAGGAACAGTCTATGTAGGCACTTGGTGCCCTCATTTAGTTTGTAGTACAGTATGTACCTACACACTCACCCTGGACTTAATCGTCCCAGTTAAACAGTAGGGTTAACTACACGACCCACTGCTACCACAGATCTCTTAAGTTCCTCTACTTGCTTCGCATAGTGGCGAAAGAACACCCTGGAAGACTTCCAGCCCGTGTATGAACGGAGATGTTCAAAATCCATACAATTAAAGAAATTTAGGGATGAGGCAACTTTCCTCGGATCGTGACCCGCGGGTGTACTGTCAGGATCTGCTCTGCGAATAAAATATGTGATTTTCGCTCTGAGTTGATTCAGAGATAAATTTGAGCCTGATGTTTCTCCCCTGAATAGTTGACCACCCTTGAAGTCTGAAGTTCTACGAAGATAGACCTTTAGGCATTCTACTGGATATAGAGATGCATCTTCTTTCAGAGGGCAGATTCTCCAGGGACCCCACCTGTTGGTGGGTAACTCATTCTTGGCGAGAAAAGTAGGATCCGGAAACAGGTTCAGATCCCCCCCATCCAGGAACTGAACACGACCTGCCTCTCTCTCGAGGGCTACGATCTCACTAACCCTGGCCCCGGACGCGAGTGCAAATAGGAAAATAACTTTTTGCGTCAAATCCTTTAACGCACATTCTTCATTGCTCAACAGGGAGGCGAAATGAAGAACTTTGTCTAAAGACCATGAGATGGGCTTTGGAGGTGCTGAAGGTCTGAGCCTAGCGCAGGCTATCGGAACTTTATTAAAGATCTCGTTACCTAGGTCGATCTGGAAGGCAAATAAAATGGGTCTCATCAAAGCAGATTTACACACTGAAATCGTGTTAGCTGCCAACCCTGGGCCATGGAGGTGGATGAAGAAAGATAAGCAGAAGTCTGTTGAGATCTCCTGCGGATTCTTTGCCTTTATAAAGGCCACCCATTTTCTCCAAGATGACTCATATTGCCTTCTAGTCGATTTGCACTTATATTTCTCTAGGAAGTCTATGCTGGCTTTCGAAGTCCCGAAACGCTTTCTCACCGCAAGGGCGAGAAAATCATGAGCTGCAGGGTCCGGGTTTTCTGTAATGAAGCGCAGAGAGTCGACTTCTGGACTCGCTGGGTCAGAACTGGATGTGGTAGCGGCACAAACTTCATCTGTAGTTCCAACGCCAAGGGGAACCACATACTGTTTGGCCACTTGTGGGCCACTATTGCCGCTACCCCCTTTGAAGGATCTCAGTTTGTTGAGGACCCTCAACAGAAGGTTGTTAGGAGGGAACAGATAAATCCTGGACCATCTGTTCCAGTCGAGGGACATCGCGTCCACTGCTTCCGCTAAGGGGTCCTCGTACGGGGACACGCACAGGGGCAACTTCTTGTTGTCTTTCGTCGCAAAGAGGTCTATCTGCAGTTCTGGGACTTGATTCAGAATGAAGGAGAATGATCCTGCGTCTAAGGACCATTCCGACTCTATCGGTGTGAACCTGGATGGAGCGTCCGCTGTCACATTGCGGACTCCTTGAAGGTGAACTGCCGACAGGTACCACTTCTTCTTTTCCGCCAATCGGAAAATGGCTAACATCACCTGGTTGAGAGGTGGTGACCTCGACCCTTGTCGATTCAAGCATCTCACAACCACCTCGCTGTCCATCACCAATCTTATGTGGATCGAGTGACGCGGGGAGACTTTCTTTAAGGTAAGGAGCACTGCCATAGCTTCTAGAAAGTTTATATGAAAGATCCTGAATAGCTTGGACCAAGTCCCCTGGACTTTTTTCCGATGAGAGTGACCTCCCCATCCCTCCTTTGAGGCGTCTGAGTGAATCGTCATCGACGGGGGAGGTGGCTGAAGAAGAACCGACTTCTTTAGATGTCTGGCTTGGGACCAAGGCCTGAGAAGAGTACGTAGCCGAGGCGGCACTGGTCTTCTCAGATCTCTTCGCGCGTTTGATGCATACCTTCTCCAAACTCCGGTTGCATCCTTTAGCTGTGTTCTTAGCACTGGGTCTGTCACTGAAGCAAACTGGAGAGAGCCTAGTACCCTCTCCTGTTCGCGTCTTGATATCCTTTCGGAATCTAGAAGTCTCTTGACAGAGCCCGCTATCTCCTTCCTTTTCTTCGTCGGGATGGAGAAACTGTGTGACAAAAGGTCCCAGTGGATTCCCAGCCACTGGAACTTATGGGATGGAGAAAGTCGAGACTTTTTTCTGTTGATCTTGAAGCCTAGGTACTCTAGGAACTGGATCACCTGACTGGAAGCTTGCAAGCATTCGGTCTCGGATGCTGCCCACACCAGCCAGTCGTCCAGGTAGGCTACTACCTGAATTCCCTTTAGGCGTAATTGTTTGAGAGCTGCGCTCGCAAGCTTCGTGAAAATCCTTGGGGCTATGTTTAGCCCGAATGGCATGGCTCTGAAGGCGTATAGTCTCCGTTGTAGCCCGAACCCTAGGTAGGGGGAGAGTCGACGGCTGATTGGAATGTGCCAATAGGCGTCTGACAAGTCTATAGAGACTGAGTATGCCCTCTTGGGCAGTAAGGTCCTTATTTGTTGCAGTTTTAGCATCTTGAATTAGCAATTCACCATGAACTTGTTGAGTGGCGACAAGTCCAGAATGACTCTGAGCTTTTCCGAGTCTTTCTTGGGAACACAAAACAGCCTCCCTTGGAATTTGATGGACTTCACCTTTCGGATCACCTTTTTCTCCAACAGTTCTTGAACGTACTCCTCCAGAACGGGGGGTGGAGTGTTGGAAAAACCGAAGGCACGGGGGTGGAGTGCTGTACCAGCTCCAGCCCAGTCCATTCTTGAGTAGGCTTTGGGCCCAGGGATCGAAGGTCCAGCGATCACAAAATTTCATCAGTCTCCCTCCTACCGGTATCGTTTCACTTGGACTGCCGTCCTGAGGTCTTGCCTCCCTGACCACGACCACCTCTGAATCCCCTTCCCTTGAGGGGCGCCTAGACGAGCCTCTGGCTGCTCCTCTAGGTTTTGCACGAAAGGAAGAAGACTGTCCTTCGAACGTTGGGGTGAATGTGGTTGACTGACCTGGCACAGCCTGGGGTACCCACTGAAAAGTAGTCGGGGTTTGTGCCACCATCTGGGGCACTGGAGGCAATGGCAATTGCAGTTGCTGTTGCTGTCTAAAAGGCTTGGCTGGCCGAGACGGTAGCCTAGTCCTCATATTCTTCCTCTTTGGTTGAGGACCCTCATCCGGGGAAGACTGTCTTTTGATAGCCAGGCCCAACTTCTGGAGAAGGTTTCTATTCTCCACTGTAGCCTTATCAACAACTTCTTTGACCACATCGGTAGGGAAAAGGTCTTTTCCCCAAATGTTGGAGGAGATTAACTTCCTTGGCTCGTGTCTCACCGTAGCCCCGGTGAACACGAACTCCCTGCAAGCTCTCCTTGCCTTGACGAAGCCATAAAGGTCCTTCGTCACTGTGGCTAGGTGAGACTTAGCCACTACCATGAACATTTCATGGACCTTGGGGTCACTTGCCATCGTCTTAAGAGTAGTCTGATGAGACATTGAGGCAGCCAGTCTTTCTTTTGTCTCGAACTCTCTTCGTAAAAGAGAGTCGGACAGCTTTTGGAGGTCCTCGCCGAATTCCCGTCCGGCAATATCAGCCTCCAACTTTCCCACTGAGAATGTCAGATGGACATCCTTCCAGTCTTTGTGGTCCATAGGCAGGGCCAGCGACAAGGGTTTACACTCCTCCAGGGAGCAAGGCTTGCCGGCCTCGACTGCCTTTAGGACAGCCGCAAACCCTTTCTGTAGAAAGGGGAAGGCTCTAGCAGGAGAGGACACAAAAGAAGGGAGCTTCTTGCTCAATGCAGCTACCTTCGAGTTAGAGAAGCCCCTCTCTTTCATCGAGGATGAAAGTAGGGCTTGAGCCTTAGCGTGGTCCATAATTATGACCTCCTTCGGCTCTGTCTCCTCCCTTGAAGCTGGTTCTTTTCTCAGCCGGACATAGCAGTCCGGATATGATGCCTTGCTGGGCCAGAATTCCACCTCCTCTAGGGGAACTGAACCCAGCTTATCCGAGATGACGATCTTTCCAGTCGTCATCGGCATGTGCTCAGCATACCTCCATGGGGTTAGCATCTGAGCATAAGGGAAGGTCTTTCACATTGAGCCTTTTCCGGGGCCCATGTGATTCTGCCAGGGACTGCATACGCAGTTCCATAGCAGCCGCCTTCTCCTGATTCTCTTTCTGCATTTGTTGGATCATTCCAACAATCGAAGAGAGGGCCTGTCCCAGTTCTACTGGGAGACCGGCCGATGTTGAGGGGATAGGCTCCGGAATCTGAACCGGAGTAGCCGACACCTCGTCGACCTCATCCTCTACGACATCCGGGGTTTGAACTTCATCCTGACCTTCTGCCAGGAGGTCTTGTTCCAAACGTTCGTCCAGGTCAGACATCCTGTCATCTAACTGGATGTCTTGCATCGTGACTGCGACTTCCACGTCCACCTGGACTTGATCTTGAGGGATCTCCTCTTGAGGCTGGGGAATCACTGCATCAGCTGATGCCTGGGGAAAAAGATACGCCCTCATCTTCTCACTTGGAAGATTAAGGGCCAGAGGTGTTCTTCTTGAAGCCCCTTACCCAAGTACGAAGCTTCTCCCTTGCTATATCCCTTGATTCCGCCGGTTCTAGGGGAATCAAAAGCCTCAGTAATCAGGTTAGTGCATACAGTACATACCTGAGGGTCCCAATACTGGAGATAATCCTTGGAGACAGCGCATGCTGCGTGTCTCCTACAACACTCATGTCCGCAGAGGTTCTTGCTGCGGACGTTGCAGAAAAACATTTCCGCACTTCGGAGGGTCCTCCTGTAAAGAGGAGAAATTTCCATGAGTATCAAGTGAACTATGTATCACTGGATATGCATAGTATAGCATAACAATTCATAAAGGAAAGACACACACTTGTGTTTCCCTCACAACCCATTATTGCAGCCTTCCAGATAACAAAATCAAAATGGTTTATCTCTTCTAGAGTAACCAATGCAAGGTTTCCAGAGGAAACAGGTGGAGCTCACACCTAAGCAATGATTTTAAAATCCTGGATAAAAGACAGGAAAGAACTCAGCTTCCTATCAAAGGGCAACAGCAAAGGGATGTGCAAGAAAACACAATAGTGTTAGAAGACACAGTGCTGTACCAAAACCCTTACCATAGTTTTCTTCTTACTGTATATGTTATACTGAAGAATACTAGTACAGTATAGGGGGATGTGTGCCGGCCTGCCTTTGCCGGCCGGCACACACCACAACTAGCTTTAAAGTATACTACTTAACAGCTATAGGGCGGCAGCACTCTGGTTCAAATGCCTGTGCCGGTCGGCAGCAACTGCCGGCCGGTAACAGCCAATGTTGGCCGGCAATGGCTGCCGGCCAGCAACTACACAAGGTAGTACCCAGCTGCCGGCCACACTCTTGGTGACCGGCAGACAAGGGCTGACATAAGCCGGCCGGCAAAGGTACAAGACCGATGCCAGCCGGCAGCAAAAGAACCAGAGGACTACACCTGCCCGGGTGCCGGCCTCATAGGCCGGCAGCCGGGTCAGGTACAGCACTAGAAGAAAAATAGAATGGATGCCGGGATAAGAGTGTACACAACCTCCAAGCCCGGCAACCGAAAGAGTGCATGTAAGGAAGGGGAGAAACTAATTCAGGCTTCCTGACCAATGCCGTCTGGCTCTGCCGGCAGGCATGGATGAGGGACCAAGAGAGGTCCGGGCAGCACTCGAAAACATAAGACCCTTGCCGGCCAGCAGCTCTGCCGGCCGGCAAGGGGCTGAGTCAATTCCACATCCTAACCTATACTAGGTCCAGATGTAGAACGACGTACAGTACAGTAATGGCTCGGCCATTACGAAGAAAGAGGGGGAAGGGACAAGAGGGTCCTGCCAACCTTGCTTTAGTGACAGATCACCCGCAGCCAAGAAACTTATCTTAGCCTAAGGGAGATCTAAGGGGGAAGGCCAGCAATACTTGCCAGCTCCCAGAGCACCAAAGCAAGGAAGGCGTTGCTACTCCCAAGGAAAGAACTTATCCTCCCCCGAGAACAGCAACGAGGACTAGTCTGGTAGATCACAAAAGAAGGAATCATATCCACAGAAACCTTCGGTAGTGACCTAAGGGAGCTAAGCTCCCTTTGTCTGTGTTAGGTCAGCGAGGGGGACTCAGCCCCAAGCCAGACAACACAGACTCAGACTAAAAAACTCTGTTGTTCTGTCCCTCTTGAACCATAACTACAGGAACAGGAAGGTACAGTAACACCCTAGTATAGTTTTATCGAAAATAAATTCGGAAAAAAACACTTAGGGATAAGCCCAAGGCTTAAACAGAGGGAAAGGGATTGCATACCTTCTCCGAAGAAAAGAAACAACCGGGGAGTATGATAAAGTATACTAAGGCTCCATAAGCTACTAGCCTAGGCACCAAGAGAATCGATTACCTAAATCACCGGAACTCACTCGTATACTATCTTGGAAATATTCCACACAGTCTAAAATGTATAAAATATAGCCTAAAGCTTCAATAAAATTTTAATTACACTCGGAAAAACCATAATCATGCATGAAGTACTAGGACCAAACGACTAGGCTACATGGCCTAGCGTAGGCCAGAATGGCGATTACTTCGCCAAATAATACTAAGCACGAAAGGAAATCCTATGTAATGCTAAATAGCTAAAATTTATTAAAGCAAAACAACCAGGAATGTCGCTCTGACTAACTAATTTATACCTAGCGAGCGACAGCGTCCAAGACGCCTCTGGTAGGTTTACGGCTCTTGTATCAAAGATTAATCCTATTAATCGCTCAAAATTTTACCAAGAGCCTACATTTATACAAAAAAGACACTATACTCAACTTATCAGAGGCCGACGAAGACGGAGAAGCCATGAAAAGTAGAATAAATCCAAGATTTGCGAGAAAAACAGGAAAAAAACACCGAGTTGTTAAGCTACGCAAAAAGGAATACAGATGGCGCCAGGATTGGCGCCAGGCACGCATACGAATCGGGGGATAGGGAAGCCTTGGGAGCGGCTCCCCTTTTTCTATCCCGAATTCGTATCTCGCCAATCCACCTCCTACGAGACGAAATCTCTGTCCAGGATGTAGATTGCCATGTGGCGTGTCTAGAATACGTCCTCTGATATGTCGCGATATCCCTTTCACGAGGGATACTCGCTCCAGGAGTTAGAATTCTGGTACCTTAAGGTAAATTCTCTGGGAATATCGCCGTAGTTGTAATATACCCTAGGAAGCTACCCTATAAGAACTTCCATCAGGACGACATGGCTTGAGCCCCCCCCCCAAAAAATATATATATATATATATATATATATATATATATATAAAGATAAACGCTGGTCACTTCATAACCTGTTTGGCAGAGGTAGGAATGCCATTGATGACCTCCCTAAAAGAGTTAAATTAACCGATAGAAAATGGTGGAAATAATAATAGAAATGAATATGATTAATGTAACTAAACTCTGACTCATAACAAGAGAAGAGAGAGAGAGAGAGAGAGAGAGAGAGAGAGAGAGAGAGAGAGAGAATGCATAAAGCCTAATAAAACTTTCATGTTGTAAACTCTTTAGTTACACGTCATTAAGCAAAATGAAAGTTTTATTAGGCTTTATGCATTCTCTCTCTCTCTCTCTCTCTCTCTCTCCTCTCTCTCTCTCTCTCTCTAACAAGACTGTTGAAAGTTATTTTATAGGAAAATACATTTAAAATAACATAAGAATTGACTACGAGCAGTCAAGTGGAATAAAAATTCATAATTATAACATTTAAAATGTAAAAAAAACACAAAAACTTTTCTAATCAAAACATTGTCAGAAAAATATATATAATTTGTGCTATAGATGAAGAAAATTGCCCTCAGTCAAATATATCTAAATATTTATTGGGTGAAGAGAGAATTTGATTAAGAGGAAGAATAAGTCTTTAATTACACGAGATGAATTTTTCCGTACGGAAAAATTTCCGGTCGTTAGGCGTGCTGTGGATTTTCCCCGAGTGGCCTCCTAGTTCATATAATCCGCTACACTGGAACCGCGCGCGTTAGCAGTGCAGGTGGTAAGTATATCACCGCCACTCGGAAATTCTTCCATGCAAGCAATGGGTGAAGGACCTCATTGATCTTCATTGATATCTAATCCACGCTGAGGAACCACGCGACATCAAACCCCTCGTGTGAAGCCAGCCTGGAAAAAAGAAGTTTCTTAGGGATGATGAAACATAAAATAAATTTCTATTTAAGAAAAAAAAAAACGCTGA
>NC_090753.1:24610808-24613308 GCF_036898095.1 Palaemon carinicauda | reverse complement strand
AAAAAAGAAAAACCTAAAAGTAACAGAATTACATTTCCTTGAAACAGACATTTTTTTTGTCTTATTTTTCATCGATATTCGAAATTCAATGCGAGTGATTATTTTCTATTAGCAATTCTATCCGATGTCAAATATATAATTGAGAGTATTCTATTTACAAAATTGATTTTGAAAATAGAAAATAAAAAGTCGTAAACTAAAGATTCAAAGGTTATTTAGACTAATGTAATTCATTTTGTTACATTAAACAAGACAAATCAAGACAAAATCTATAAACAATGAGACACAGGATTGAATTGAAAAATAATTATTTACAATTTCCCCATCACAAAAACTAAAAATCTACGAAATGGCATGAGCTTCCCTCAACCCATTTTTTTTTCAGAATTCTTTACAATAATGACAAAAATTAAAGCAAAAATGAGACTCTATATATCTTTAACAGACACTTTTGAAATATATAGAGTCATAATTCTTATCAACATATCGAAAATATATTCATCCTCTGCCTTATTCACAAAATTTTGTAACAAAGGCTCCTCAAAAACTTTAGACAATAAAGCAAGTAAAATACTCCATACAAACAAGGAGGAAATATTTCATAAATATTTCGCCAAATGGAAAATAATTCAGATCACAAAAACCTTTAATACAAAAATAGAAGAAAATAAAAATAATTCATAGGTAAAACCCCTCCATACAATAAGGGGGATATAATCTATTGGAAAAAAAATGGAGAAAATAATCAGGTGGTAAAAGCCTTCAATACAGAGAAGGAGGAAATAGTCAATGGTATAAAAACCTTCTATGCAAAAACAATGCAGGAAATAATCAACAATGATGATACCTCTTTAAAAAATATTACGATATAATCGATGGGCGTGAAAACCTTCATAAACGAAGAGAGAAAATAAAAACCTTCGATGTAAATAGAAATGGAGGAAATGATCAATGGAATAAAAACCTTGCAAAAAAAAAAAATCCAAATTAATAGAAGGAAGTCATTCATTGAGCTACAAAACACTATAAAAAAGGAGGTCATCAGATAAATATTTGCAACACGTTTGAACTCCTGAAGTTTCACCGATGCAACCACCAGACCAGGAAGTTCATTCTGCATTCTGGTCATAGGTGGTTAAAAGTTCTAGAATACTGTGTAGTCTTGAACCTTATGATGGAGAAGGCATGACTATTAGAATTAACTGCATACTTAGTACTATTTACGGGATGGTACAGTCTGGAAAGATTTGAATGTGAACTATAGTTATAATTATGAAAAAATCTCATGCAATATGCATAAAGAACTAACTGAATGACAATGGCAGAGATTAAGGAATTAAATCAGGAATGAGGAATTAAAAGAGACCCCGAGTTTTGTCAAACAAATCGGTAGCTAAATACCAGGACAGCAGAAACAATACTCGAAACCAAACCGAATCAAAGAACTGAAACGCTTCAGAATGGAATGATCAAAAAAAATCTTTAGAAAAAAAACGTTCTCAATGGATATTTTTTTTTTTTTTTTTTTTTTTGGTGTATGTGTAATTGGATAAGAAACGGGACCAATGTGCTCTCCAAAAGTAAATTTCAGTCAAGAATAATATCTTGAATTCTAAATGAGTTGTATATAATCGAAGAGCTATTTTCAATGCAAGGATCTGGTTCTTGTGGAGCCACTTTGCTTGCTCTAATAAAGTTATAGTTTGAATTTTGCTAAGAGTTCAACTCCAGGCCCCGTAATTTACTCCATGCGCTAATTTTAGTTGGATCTCTATTAAGGCTTTCAGCAGCTCCAGATCTATTTTAGGAGATGGAAATGATGTTAAGAAAGTACCATCATCTGCACATCTAATGAGCTTATTTTCTCTGTCAAACAATATACTGTACGTAATTTATTATACTATATTTGTTTCCTTATTTCCTTTCATCATCAACTGGTCTTAGTAATCTATCACTAAACGATTTTAAACAATCCATTATTAACATCTGTTTAAGTTGGAAAAAGGCCTCATGATTAAAACAGTTGAAGGCAGCTCTACCATGATGCCCAATCATACGAATTTTCTGAGCAGAATCAAGGAATATTTATAGCATACATAATTGGATGTCGTAAGAGGGACATCACATACTCCAAGCCATTGTGCGAGAGCCAAGCTTAAAAATATAGAACCGATTATTATATATTTGGTGCATAATGTGTGTGTAATTTCATGCGCTCAATGCCACCTCTTTAGAATCCACACCAGACGATATACCATCATCAGAGTTATTACGCAATCAGAGATCAGCGAAGCATTAAACGGGGTGAAGGAAAACCTCCCTTTTGCCGGGGTAACATAAAAACCACCTTTAACCACCTGCAGTCACTGGATCTTAAGTCTCTCAATTCGAACAGCCAATTGCCCAGACAAAAAAATCTCTTTGTTAGGTAATTAAAAAGAAGGAAAGCAGAGGAGCTGGAAGACAGGGAGACGTAATGGCGTAGTTTGGGTGCAAAAGG
>NC_090753.1:24595808-24600808 GCF_036898095.1 Palaemon carinicauda | reverse complement strand
ATTCAGGTGTTTTGTACTTAGAATTGAAATCAACCTATCTTCACCATCGTAGCTAATTGGTAGTTTGTTACTTGGCATTCGATTAATGATAATTTTTTGCACATTTAGACCTGTTTTTCATATTCAAATAAGCCATATATATTTTTGATACATTAATGTCTGGATTCTCTTAACGACCTCGGGACAGAGCCCCAGGCGAAATCACACAAAGACAAGAGCTTGTGTCCGGCCGGGAATCGAACCCTGGTCGGCAAGCCTGTATAGACAGTGACTAAACGACTTGGCCACGAAGAAAGATAAAAGTCAATGACAATTCTTCTGTACTTATACCTGTCGAATTCAGGTGTTTTGTACTTAGAATTGAAATCAACCTATCTTCACCATCGTAGCTAATTGGTAGTTTGTTACTTGGCATTCGATTAATAATAAATTTTTGCACATTTAGACCTGTTTTTCATATTCAAATAAGCCATATATATTTTTGATACATTAATGTCTGGATTCTCTTAACGACCTCGGGACAGAGCCCCAGGCGAAATCACACAAAGACAAGAGCTTGTGTCCGGCCGGGAATCGAACCCTGGTCGGCAAGCCTGTATAGACAGTGACTAAACCACTTGGCCACGAAGAAAGATAAAAGTCAATGACAATTCTTCTGTACTTATACCTGTCGAATTCAGGTGTTTTGTACTTAGAATTGAAATCAACCTATCTTCACCATCGTAGCTAATTGGTAGTTTGTTACTTGGCATTCGATTAATGATAAATTTTTGCACATTTAGACCTGTTTTTCATATTCAAATAAGCCATATATATTTTTGATACATTAATGTCTGGATTCTCTTAACGACCTCGGGACAGAGCCCCAGGCGAAATCACACAAAGACAAGAGCTTGTGTCCGGCCGGGAATCGAACCCTGGTCGGCAAGCCTGTATAGACAGTGACTAAACCACTTGGCCACGAAGAAAGATAAAAGTCAATGACAATTCTTCTGTACTTATACCTGTCGAATTCAGGTGTTTTGTACTTAGAATTGAAATCAACCTATCTTCACCATCGTAGCTAATTGGTAGTTTGTTACTTGGCATTCGATTATTGATAAATTTTTGCACATTTAGACCTGTTTTTCATATTCAAATAAGCCATATATATTTTTGATACATTAATGTCTGGATTCTCTTAACGACCTCGGGACAGAGCCCCAGGCGAAATCACACAAAGACAAGAGCTTGTGTCCGGCCGGGAATCGAACCCTGGTCGGCAAGCCTGTATAGACAGTGACTAAACCACTTGGCCACGAAGAAAGATAAAAGTCAATGACAATTCTTCTGTACTTATACCTGTCGAATTCAGGTGTTTTGTACTTAGAATTGAAATCAACCTATCTTCACCATCGTAGCTAATTGGTAGTTTGTTACTTGGCATTCGATTAATGATAAATTTTTGCACATTTAGAACTGTTTTTCATATTCAAATAAGCCATATATATTTTTGATACATTAATGTCTGGATTCTCTTAACGACCTCGGGACAGAGCCCCAGGCAAAATCACACAAAGACAAGAGCTTGTGTCCGGCCGGGAATCGAACCCTGGTCGGCAAGCCTGTATAGACAGTGACTAAACCACTTGGCCACGAAGAAAGATAAAAGTCAATGACAATTCTTCTGTACTTATACCTGTCGAATTCAGGTGTTTTGTACTTAGAATTGAAATCAACCTATCTTCACCATCGTAGCTAATTGGTAGTTTGTTACTTGGCATTCGATTAATGATAAATTTTTGCACATTTAGACCTGTTTTTCATATTCAAATAAGCCATATATATTTTTGATACATTAATGTCTGGATTCTCTTAACGACCTCGGGACAGAGCCCCAGGTGAAATAACACAAAGACAAGAGCTTGTGTCCGGCCGGGAATCGAACCCTGGTCGGCAAGCCTGTATAGACAGTGACTAAACCACTTGGCCACGAAGAAAGATAAAAGTCAATGACAATTCTTCTGTACTTATACCTGTCGAATTCAGGTGTTTTGTACTTAAAATTGAAATCAAACCTATCTTCACCATCGTAGCTAACTGGTAGTTTGTTACTTGGCATTCGATTAATGATAAATTTTTGCACATTTAGACCTGTTTTTCATATTCAAATAAGCCATATATATTTTTGATACATTAATGTCTGGATTCTCTTAAAGACCTCGGGACAGAGCCCCAGGCGAAATCACACAAAGACAAGAGCTTGTGTCCGGCCGGGAATCGAACCCTGGTCGGCAAGCCTGTATAGACAGTGACTAAACCACTTGGCCACGAAGAAATATAAAAGTCAATGACAATTCTTCTGTACTTATACCTGTCGAATTCAGGTGTTTTGTACTTAGAATTGAAATCAACCTATCTTCACCATCGTAGCTAATGGTAGTTTGTTACTTGGCATTCGATTAATGATAAATTTTTGCACATTTAGACCTGTTTTCCATATTCAAATAAGCCATATATATTTTTGATACATTAATGTCTGGATTTTCTTAACGACCTCGGGACAGAGCCCCTGGCGAAATCACACAAAGACAAGAGCTTGTGTCCGGCCGGGAATCGAACCCTGGTCGGCAAGCCTGTATAGACAGTGGCTAAACCACTTGGCCACGAAGAAAGATAAAAGTCAATGACATTCTTCTGTACTTATACCTGTCGAATTCAGGTGTTTTGTACTTAGAATTGAAATCAACCTATCTTCACCATCGTAGCTAATTGGTAGTTTGTTACTTGGCATTCGATTAATGATAAATTTTTGCACATTTAGACCTGTTTTTCATATTCAAATAAGCCATATATATTTCTGATACATTAATGTCTGGATTCTCTTGACGACCTCGGGACAGAGTCCCAGGCGAAATCACACAAAGACAAGAGCTTGTGTCCGGCCGGGAATCGAACCCTGGTCGGCAAGCCTGTATAGGACAGTGACTAAACCACCTGCCACGAAGAAAGATAAAAGTCAATGACAATTCTTCTGTACTTATACCTGTCGAATTCAGGTGTTTTGTACTTAGAATTGAAATCAACCTATCTTCACCATCGTAGCTAATTGGTAGTTTGTTACTTGGCATTCGATTAATGATAAAATTTTTGCACATTTAGACCTGTTTTTCATATTCAAATAAGCCATATATATTTTGATACATTAATGTCTGGATTCTCTTAACGACCTCGGACAGAGCCCCAGGCGAAATCACACAAAGACAAGAGCTTGTGTCCGGCCGGGAATCGAACCCTGGTCGGCAAGCCTGTATAGACAGTGACTAAACCACCTGGCCACGAAGAAAGATAAAAGTCAATGGCAATTCTTCTGTACTTATACCTGTCGAATTCAGGTGTTTTGTACTTAGAATTGAAATCAACCTATCTTCACCATCGTAGCTAATTGGTAGTTTGTTACTTGGCATTCGATTAATGATAAATTTTTGCACATTTAGACCTGTTTTTCATATTCAAATAAGCCATATATATTTTTGATACATTAATGTCTGGATTCTCTTAACGACCTCGGACAGAGCCCCAGGCGAAATCACACAAAGACAAGAGCTTGTGTCCGGCCGGGAATCGAACCCTGGTCGGCAAGCCTGTATAGACAGTGACTAAACCACTTGGCCACGAAGAAGATAAAAGTCAATGACAATTCTTCTGTACTTATACCTGTCGAATTCAGGTGTTTTGTACTTAGAATTGAAATCAACCTATCTTCACCATCGTAGCTAATTGGTAGTTTGTTACTTGGCATTCGATTAATGATAAATTTTTGCACATTTAGACCTGTTTTTTCATATTCAAATAAGCCATATATATTTTTGATACATTAATGTCTGGATTCTCTTAACGACCTCGGGACAGAGCCCCAGGCGAAATCACACAAAGACAAGAGCTTGTGTCCGGCCGGGAATCGAACCCTGGTCGGCAAGCCTGTATAGACAGTGACTAAACCACTTGGCCACGAAGAAAGATAAAAGTCAATGACAATTCTTCTGTACTTATACCTGTCGAATTCAGGTGTTTTGTACTTAGAATTGAAATCAACCTATCTTCACCATCGTAGCTAATTGGTAGTTTGTTACTTGGCATTTCGATTAATGATAAATTTTTGCACATTTAGACCTGTTTTTCATATTCAAATAAGCCATATATATTTTTGATACATTAATGTCTGGATTCTCTTAACGACCTCGGGACAGAGCCCCAGGCGAAATCACACAAAGACAAGAGCTTGTGTCCGGCCGGGAATCGAACCCTGGTCGGCAAGCCTGTATATACAGTGACTAAACCACTTGGCCACGAAGAAAGATAAAAGTCAATGACAATTCTTCTGTACTTATACCTGTCGAATTCAGGTGTTTTGTACTTAGAATTGAAATCAACCTATCTTCACCATCGTAGCTAATTGGTAGTTTGTTACTTGGCATTCGATTAATGATAAATTTTTGCACATTTAGACCTGTTTTTCATAATCAAATAAGCCATATATATTTTTGATACATTAATGTCTGGATTCTTTTAACGACCTCGGGACAGAGCCCCAGGCAAATCACACAAAGACAAGAGCTTGTGTCCGGCCGGGAATCGAACCCTGGTCGGCAAGCCTGTATAGACAGTGACTAAACCACTTGGCCACGAAGAAAGATAAAAGTCAATGACAATTCTTCTGTACTTATACCTGTCGATTTCAGGTGTTTTGTACTTAGAATTGAAATCAACCTATCTTCACCATCGTAGCTAATTGGTAGTTTGTTACTTGGCATTCGATAATGATAAATTTTTGCACATTTAGACCTGTTTTTCATATTCAAATAAGCCATATATATTTTTGATACATTAATGTCTGGATTCTCTTAACGACCTCGGGACAGAGCCCCAGGCGAAATCACACAAAGACAAGAGCTTGTGTCCGGCCGGGAATCGAAACCTGGTCGGCAAGCCTGTATAGACAGTGACTAAACCACTTGGCC
>NC_090753.1:24579508-24592008 GCF_036898095.1 Palaemon carinicauda | reverse complement strand
TGATGGTGAATCATATCGCATCAGAAGACCAAATGGAGCGTGTACAAACGTACTCTATAAGTTTTCATCCCCGGAGGAAATGTGTAATTTCCAAAGAAAAGAGTGCATTGGACACACTACCTCGACACTTCGAATATATATGATGACCCACATAAATTAGGGGGCAATAAACCAACGCTATATCGATATCTATGACCGGAAACTCTCTCTCTGATAGAATTAGTTGATAGAACCCAGGTTGAAAGGTTGTTCATGAATGGCAGAGACAAGGGACAGTGGCATTGTCTTAGCAAGCAGGACAATGACCTCGAGACTAACCATATGTATCATATGATCAGCGCCGAAGCAAACTCTCCACAAAAGCTAGAACCAAGGAGGGCCAAACAATGGCTATTGATAACTCAGCGGATAAACTTATAGACTGCCCAAAAACCCCCATCCTTAACTCACAAGGATGTTGAGGTTGCAGTGACAAAAGAAACTATCGAGTTTGAGCGGGATTCGAACCCCAGTCAGGCGTTCACCAGTCAGGGATGTTACCACATCAGCCACCACAGGTGATGCAACTACAGCTGCATCATAATAGCTGAATGTGTAAGCATTGCCGTCCAAAACTCAACATTGAACATTCAAAGGAATTCAAGCTAAGGGCTTCCTCAAGCAAAAGGCAATATGATAATCTCTGTAGTGGTTCAGGTCCGCGCGTGTCTGCGCAAGTCTGTGTCTGTGTATATAAGTATATAATCAGACATTTTTCTTTTTATAATCTAAGGATCTCTGAAATTGGGGAGATGCTCAACTTTTATTTTTTTTTTTAATTTTCTATAGAATATAATTTCCATTTTATTTATGTTTAGAACCCCATATATGACACTTTGGCGAAACAGAGCTGAAGCCATAGAATAAATAATGAATAAGATTAGTCTTAGTTTCTTTAACCAAGGTCTTACAATTAAGAATCTGAAGAAGCTAAGAAAACACAAGAGTCCCTGTAGGAAACACATCGCTTTCGAGCAAAAGTTTATTAGAGAAAAGATGTGCCCGATATATACATACATATATATATATATATATATATATATATATATATATATATATATATATATATATATATATATATATATATATATATATATATATTATTAGATTAAAGTAAATTCATTGTAATTTAGTTATAAGTTGTTAATACTTGTCCAACCTTTTGATCTTGTTTTAGTTTTCAGTTTATTAATTAGCCAGCGTCATTCTTAGTTTGATGAACTCTGTAAGAGAATCATCTGACTTCTCAGTTTTGTTTTTGTTTACCACCTTCTCCCCCGATATTAGTGAACTACTGAAGTGCCTTATTAACAATCGCTGTTTTTCTCTCCTATGAGCTGTGTTGACTCGAGTGGAAGGTTTGATCGAATGGTGGTGATAAGTGACGGTTAGGTCGAGTTCCTCCTCACAGTCTGACGCTTTGCCACTTCATCTTAGTAACCTTTGGAGTTTTGGAAACACTTCCTTCGCTACTTTGTGTGTGGTCGCTGGTGATTGTCACCCTCGGCATTCATCAGCCACGTCCCTTCCCTCATTCGTCGGAGGATTTTCGAATGAGTTGGCCCGTTTCTACTGAGAACGGTGCGGTTTGCGGCGTGCGAGATCCGTTGACGTCCCGGATTCTTGGAGGCTACCACCCTTGGTGTTCCTGTGGCATTTTGGATTGCCTGCGGGCATTGCAGCTTTATCCAGTTGACCTGCTCAACAGCATCAGTGAGTTCTTGGAAATTGTGGAGATACGTAGGGCGGCATACTACAGGTATGAGATATTGTTATTGTTATTTACGACGATCGTGGATCGCCGAGTACCTGTAGATGTGCACGCCCTTGTTTGCAGTACGGTCTTCTGGACCTTATATGGCCTGATGGGACAATCTACTGAGCTTTTTGTGACGATTCTCTTTGTGTAAATTTGTAAGATTATTTTGTTTTTGTAATCTATTGTTTATTAAGTTAAGTTTAACATTTAAGTTAGTTTGTTTGTGCTAGGTAGGAATAATATTAAGTTTCTCATTTTTTTCTCTTTTTTTCCTTCTACCTTAGTTTGTTAGGTTAGTTTTTCTGACCAGAGATTTTGAAAAGTAGCTGCCTGAAATGTCGTATTTAAAATCTTCCTATTTCTTAGCCTAGGCATTAACTTAGTTGTAGGTGATCTTTTAAAGATCTTAAGGTTTGTTTTCCCTCAATTGGTATATTCATTTATTTTGCTTATTATCATTACCAACAATTACTTATATTTTTTTTTTTTGTGTAAATAAATATTGTAACTTTTGTTGAGGTGTTTGTTCTTTTGTTCCCGAGTTGCTGTGTTACATTTTTACTGACCACAAATTCTGAATAAAAAGAACCCTTGAAATTACGGTTGTAAATACGGCCTTAACTATATATATATATATATATATATATATATATATATATATATATATGTATGTGTGTGTGTGTGTGTGTGTGTGTGTGTGTGTTTGTATTTCCTAGGAAATTCAGATCTCCCCTTATAGATCTATAGATTATTTTGCTTAGAAAACCCTAGACAAAAAAAATCTTCTGACAAACAGATTTTGGCGTTTTGACGATGTGAGCATTTATTACATTGAGGAACACCTGAGTTTTCAGGTCTGTACTCTTCTAAGTCTATTTCTTAAGTATACCATGAAAAACAGACAGAAGTTATTCATAAATTCTAATTCACCCAAGGGTGAAAAAAAGGGCCTCATGACTAAAGTCGAGACAAATACGAAAATTGTGACTCAGTTCCAGTGGTGTCTATCGGTCATTAGGAAATGTAAAGAATAATACTTGAGTATCACCATATTATGGCAACAACACATGCTCATTGTATCTTGTTATGTAACCATCAAGTACCCTCGAATAATAAACATCAAAATTAGGAAAAAGAAATAACATGTAAGAGAATCGAAAGTCTAGCTCAATTGTAAGTAAATCGTTTGATCTATCAAATCTTTTTCTGCTTTCAGTGCGTTTGGCAAGGTCAAAGGCTAGACTGTTGTCCCATTCAGTCTCCGGGAAATTAAAGGAAAAAAAGAAGAGGAAATTGGGAATCATTTGGAACATTGACTTCTGTCGAGTTTTAGTACGGTCAAATAAGCTATGATTAAACATCTCTCTCTCTCTCTCTCTCTCTCTCTCTCTCTCTCTCTCTCTCTCTCTCTCTCTCTCTCTCTCTCTCTCTCTGTAAATGCTTTTTGGGGGAATTCTAGAATTCCATTATCATTTACAAAGTTTCGCTAGAGTGATATCTAAGAAAAAACTGCCAGATCACTATTTTATCTATTATTATCACAAAGCATTGAGCTTTATTTAACGTAATATTTTGTTTAAGTTTTTTTTTTCTTTCCAAAGACAGTTCAACTTATATCAACATCTTTTGGATTGAAAACTCTATCATTAACAAAGCGTCTCTTGGGTGTTCTAATCCTTCATAATCTGAAATTTACTGATTACTGTAATCTTATGCCGTTATCTGTTATACATGCTAGTCTAGTGTTTTTTTTTCTATTTTTTGCATTACAATGAAGATGCGTAGAGAGAGAGAGAGAGAGAGAGAGAGAGAGAGAGAGAGAGAGAGAGAGAGAGAGATCTAATATTCAGGACCTAGAAAACGTGTCCAATTGAGCAAAGCAACTCAGGAAACTGAACTAAAACACTTATTTTTTCGGTTCTTTTTTAAAGTTAATTGAACTTTTTTAAATATTAAACTTAGCCGGTGAATATATAATAGCTGACGTCTCCGACGGCTCGACAGATTCCCAAAATCTCGCGAGCGATCGCCATGAAGGTTGTGGGTGTGCCCACCAGTGCCGACTATAGGCCAGATACCGCATATACTTGTAAACAGCTCCAGTTCTTCTCTGTCGGTCTTGTCGACAAGTTGGTTCCACTCGCTTTATGACCTCGAGTTTTCTACCGAATTGGTGAAGTACTTGGTTTTATTGCTTTCGCCGTGTTGGATTATTCAATACTATCTTCCAAAGAAATGCTTTTGAAAGGAGAGGAAAAGTGTTTTGCCCTTGCTCTTTTTTTTTATCTCTGGTTTTTCCATTGAGTAAAGATGGCCGACCCTTCCCTCAGTGTACGGAAGTGTGTTTAAGGCTTTTAGTAATTATTTTATCACGTTATAAATTATTGTTGATATTTATAGATTTTCCTCTATATATTTTATATCTCACCCGCCTTTATTAGGCCTCTTCGATTAGCTTTCCATTTATACTAAACATCAAGATAAATTTTATGTTTTGTTTATATGCGGCCGTTACCTATTCCTTGTAGGCGGTCCTAACTTGGAAAACGAAGTTAAACAACGTTGAGCCCATTCAACTTTTATTTTTGTTAAGTTTAAATCAATTGCTCTGAAAGAGTTATGAAATGAATATTTTTTAGAAAATATTTTAAGAAATATATTCTTTGAATAGTCTTCGTGCTGTTTTTTTCAAAGATGAACTAACGTTTGGTTTATTTATGCTACGCAGTTTGCGCTCTATCGTTACGATAGAGAAAGAGAGAATCACGGTTTCACTTTGCAGAAAGAGTAAATCGATTTTGACGTTTTGTTCATTCTTCTTTCAAACTGAAGTGTTTTAGATACTAATTTAAAGGAACTTGTTAATTTTCAATTTCTTAGTCCTTTCAGTTTTTTCCTTTGGTCAAATAACCTGTTTATTGACGAAGGGTGAGTGGGCAATTCTCTTGTGTGTGACAAGAGAGAGAGAGAGAGAGAGAGACGGAGAGAGAGAGAGAAAGAGAGAACGATCCGATCTTTATTCTCGTCCCAAGTCTCTGTACGGGGAGAGAGGATAAAACGTTTTTAGTTTTTATTCTCGTCCCAAGGCACTGTACGGTGAGAGATTGAAAACGTAGTCTTTAGTGAACTAGTGTTTAGGCTCCTCCCCAGTCACTGATCCTTTTTAACTTTATATATTTCCGTTTTATTCGATATATATGTTTACTGATTTTTGCATGTGTTTCATTTTGTACTAATGTGCTTACATTATACGACTCATGTCGCAATTATAACCTTTTGATGTAAGGGAGAATTGCGTTCTTCAGGTAGAAATCAGTTTTATTCATTGAGCAGGTTCACGATGAACCTTCGATTTCGAGTCGCCGTTACGCTTAACGAGACTCTGGCCGTCAGCCGCCCAAACGAGCATTTACTCGTCCGTTTGACGTTAGTGCTGAGGTTTCTTGTACTTTGAAACGTAATGTCAGTAGTTTTTCACGTCGGTCACGTGACATGGATCCTCCCTCGCTGCAGTCTCGTGTTGACTTTCAGCCGCTGCCGCAGTCTCGTGTTGACGTTCAGCCGCTGCCGCAGTCTCGTGTTGACGTTCAGCCGCTGCCGCCGCAGCCCCGACCGGACGTTCGCCGACCGGCTCAGTTGCCTCGACTTGAGGTTGAGCGTCAATCACCGCAGTCGAAGGTTGTTTTGCCTGCTCAGTCTATGCAGTCAAGGCAGTTCCGACGTGACGTCGAGCGTCAATCAACTTCAGTTGTTGTTGTTGGTCAGTCACAAGGATTTCAGTCCTTTCAGCAGCGGCGTGACGTCGCTTCCTCTACTGCTACTGCTGCTGCTCCTTTGCTTGTTGACATTGCCTGTCAAGCGTTGCCGCCGCGGCAGGTGTCTCCTTTTCATGAGACTCGGCAATTGTCGGACGAGGTTCCTTCAGATGAGGAAGTTGCTGATCCTCCTCCTACTGATATTCCTTTGGGGACTTTGTCAGACGGAGAGGAGCCTAAAGCTGCTCAGCCCTCTATGGACTTTAAAAAAATCATGCTGATTTTTAAGGATCTTTGTCCGGACCATTTTGTAACTGCTGCTCCTCGTTCGCCTTCGTCAGAGTTTACGCTAGGCCTAGCTACTTCGAAGCCGTTGTTTTCTAAGCTAGTGCTCTGTCGCTCTTCTAAGAGAGCTTTACGTTTGCTAGGCGACTGGTTGATCACCAAGAGGAGTTTGGGGGAGACAACCTTTGCTTTTCCTCCTTTTAAACTGGCTTATAGAGCGAGCGTCTGGTATGACACGGGAGAAGTTCTCGGCTTGGGAGTTCCTGCCTCTGCCCAGGGAGACTTCTCAAGCCTCATAGACTCTCCCCGTCGCCTGGCCATGAGACGCTCCAAGATTTTATGGTCGGCTTCAGAGCTAGACCATCTCCTGTTAAGAGTTTTTCGAGCATTTGAAGTTTTTATTTGTTGGATTGGTCCCTGGGAGCCTTAAGTAAGAAGGTCTCTCCAGCTGTCAATGTATTGCTGTACAATTATGTCATGCATGAACAAGGCTATCAGGGATGGTCCCAATGATCTGGCAGCCACGTTCACTGCAGGAGTACTTAAGATGTAAGTGCGCTCAATGTGTTCATTGTCAAGACAAACTTCACGATGAAGACTACCAAATCTGTCTTGGCAGCAGTAAGGGAAGGCGACTGGATGGTCTCTCTCGACCTTCAGGATGCATACTTCCACATCCCGATTCATCCAAACTTTCAACAACATCTGAGGTTTGTGGACGGGAAAGTAATATACCAATGTCGAGCACTGTACTTCGGCCTCATTCCTGCTCCTCTTGTTTTTACAAGGCCCTTGCAAAATGTAGCAAGCTTTCTACATTTTTTGAGGATTCAGAGCCTCCCTTTATTTTGACGACTGGCTAATCAGGGCGTCGTCATTATATCGCTGTCTGGAGAGCCTCTAATGGACATTAGACCTAACCAAGGAGCTAGGTATCATAGTGAACGTAGAGAAGTCGTAACTTACAGTACCCCGTCCCAGACTATTCTTCATTTGGGAATGGAGATACAGTGTCTGATTTTTCGGGCCTTTTCGTCTCCCACAAGAATGGAACAAGCTCTGTTAAAAGTCCTTCACCTGTAAGAGAAAAACAGTTGCTCTGTAAGAGTTTGAACTAGCCTCGTGGGAACTCTTTCATCGCTGGAGTAGTTTATCTCTCTGGGGAGACTCAACCTATGCCCTCTCCAATTTCACCTAAACCATTGGAACAAGGAGAAGGGCTTAGAGAGTATCTCTTTCCCCATCTCCAACTCAGTCTAGACATGTCTGACTTGGTGGGACAGCAACATCAGACTTCGAGAAGGTCTTTCTCTTGCGATCAAGAACCCAAACCATGTGTTGTATTCAGATGCATCGGAGTTGGGTTAGGGAGCTCCACTGGACAGTCTGGAATGCTCGGGTCTTTGATCCACGGATCAGAAGGAACTCCATTTAAGGCAAGTAACATCTCTCCTTTGGCAAGATTTGTGCAAGGAAAAATGAATGTCTTGGCGGACGGCCTCAGCAGAAGAGGACAAGTCATCTCCATGGAGTGGACGTTGCATAAGACTGTGTGCGAGAAGCTATGGATGACATGGGGTCAACCCACCATAGATCTTTTTGCGACTTCTCTGACAAAGAGACACTCGACTTACTGCTTTCCAGTTCCAGATCCAGAGGCAGCCCACATAGACGCTTTCCTGCTGGACTGGTCTCACCTGGACGTTTATGCCTTTCCACCTTTCAAGATCCTAAACAAGGTGCTGCAGAAATTCACCTCTCACGAAGGGACCAGGTTGACATTGGTTGCTCCACTCTGGCCCGAAAGAGAGTGGTTCACAGAGGTACTTCAATGACTGGTAGACGTTCCAAGGAGTCTGCCTTTAAGGATGGATCTCTTACGGCAGCCCCTCGTAAGGAGTCTTCATCAAAGCCTCCCTGCGCTTCGTCGGACTGCCTTCAGACTATCGAAAGACTTGCAAGAGCTCGAGGATTTTCGAAGGAGGCAGCCAGAGCGATTGCGAGGGCTAGGAGAGCATCTACCATCAAGGTCTACCAGTCGAAGTGGGAGGTCTTTAGAGACTGGTGCAAGTCATCATCCATTTCCTCTTCCAGTACCTCTGTAGCCCAAATTGCAGACTTTCTCCTGCATCTGAGAAATGTTCGCTCCCTCTCTGCTCCCACTATTAAGGGCTACAGGAGCATGTTGGCTTCTGTGTTCAGACATAGAGGCTTAGATCTGTCCATAATAAAGATCTCCAAGATCTTAAGTCCTTCGAGACCTCTAAGGAGCGTCGTATGGCAACTCCTGGGTGGAACTTAGACGTGGTCCTAAGGTTCCTATTGTCCGACAGGTTTGAGTCATTACATTCAGCCTCCCTGAAGGATCTCACCCTCAAGACGATTTTCTTAGTGTGCTTGGCTTCGGCTAAAAGGGTCAGTGAGATCCATGCTTTTAGTAAAAACATCGGCTTTTCTACATATAAAGCCACATGTTCGCTTCAGCTTCTTTTCTTGGCCAAAAATGAACTGCCTTCTCGTCCTTGGCCTAAATCTTTTGATATACCTTGCCTATCAGAGATCATAGGCAACGAGCTTGAAAGAGTACTGTGCCCAGTTATAGCTCTTAAGTTTTATTTAGCTCGTACCAGATCTTTACGAGGTGAATCTGAGGCCTTATGGTGCTCAGTTAAGATGCCCTCATTGCCTATGTCTAAAAATGCTTTATCGTATTTTATTAGATTTTTAATCCGAGAGGCTCATTCTCACTTAAGTGAAAAAGATCGTTGTTTACTTAAGGTCAAGACGCACGAAGTTAGAGCGATAGCAACTTCCATGGCCTTTAAGCAAAACAGATCTTTGCGAAGTATTATGGACGCGACCTTTTGGAGGAGCAAGTCGGTGTTCGCTTCATTTTACTTAAAAGACTTCCAGACTCTTTATGAGGACTGCTAAACACTGGGTCCATTCGTTGCAGCGAGTGCAGTAGTGGGTGAGGGTTCTACCACTACATTCCCTTAATCCCAATATCCTTTTAATCTTCTCTTGAAATGTTTTTAATCCTGTTTTGGGTTGTACGGAAAGCTGAGAAGCCTTTCGCATCCTTTTTGATTTGGCGGGTGGTCAAATGTCGTTTCTTGAGAGCGCCCAGATTAAGGGTTTTGATGAGGTCCTGTTGTATGGGTGATCGCCCTGGATATAACAGCTCCTGGGAGTCTTTCAGCCTCCTGAGAGGATGGCTGGGCTTCGTGAGGAAAGCGGACTAATAAGGCAGAGTAATCGTCAGAGTCAGCTTCCTTACCAGGTACCTATATTTATTTGGGTTTTGTTATGATATAACTGTCAAAAACTCTAAGCATATACGCCTTTATTGTATTAATACTGGTCTCTACCCACCACCATGGGTGTGAATCAGCTATTATATATTCACCGGCTAAGTTTAATATTTAAAAATTATATTTTGATTATAAAATAAATTTTTGAATATACTTACCCGGTGAATATATAAATTAAAGGCCCTCCCTTCCTCCCCGATAGAGACCTAGGAGACTGAGAAGAACTGGAGCTGTTTACAAGTATATGCGGTATCTGGCCGATAGTCGGCGCTGGTGGGCACACCCGCAACCTTCATGGCGATCGCTCGCGAGTTTTTGGGAATCTGTCGAGCCGTCGGAGACGTCAGCTATTATATATTCACCGGGTAAGTATATTAAAAAATTTATTTTATAATCCAAATATCATTTTTTCTATATACTGTTCTTAGCAAAAGGAGGATAAAGTCCTCGGCAGAGTGATAGTTGATTCATAGAATTGTTTTTTTACGATTGAATCTTTCTTTTACATCTATTTCTAAATGTCTTTTAAATCAGTTTCAACAGACAATATTGGTATGTCCGTAGGAGATGATATTCTAGCCAGCAGTGTGGGAGGCTGGCTGCTCAATGGTGATACAGCCTGGCAGGGTTAGAGTTAAAAGAGACTATGCAATCAGTGGAAACAGAAGCTGCCTCGATCAGTAGTGATAGTGGCTGCCGTGTTGTTTGATGAGAGAGACTGTCTAAGTCCTAGGTGAGTGAAACTGTCCCAGTTAGTGGTGACAGAGCCCGTGGTGGTAGAGACTGACCACCCCAGAATTAAAAGAAGCTGGTTGAGCCCTAAGTACACTGGCCCAATTAGCGGCGACAGAGACTGGTGTGGCCAGTGGTGATAGAGGCAGGCTTGGCCAGAGTTAGCAGAAGCTGGGTAAGCCTTAGCAGATAGACACTGGTCAGCGGTGATGGAGGTTTTCCCGGTCAGTTAGAAGTAAGTGGCTAAGCCATAGAGGGTTGGAAATGTTCTATTTTCTTTGTCAAAGTTTATCAGAAACTGGATACTGAAACCATTTCTCATTTATTTTCGTACACAGCCTTCTATCAGTAACTGACCAATGAAGTCTATTCTCATTATTTTTCCTGGTTAAATTTTATAAGTAACAAACAAATGAAGCATTTTTCTCATATATTTTACTAGAGAGAATTTTATGAGGAACTGACTAATGAATGCTGACACAACCAATAGTGATGTTAAAGGATTGCCCAGTTGTTTGAAAGATTTCGCCTGGGGCTCTGATCCCGAGGTCGTTAAGAGAATCCAGACATTAATGTATCAAAAATATATATGGCTTATTTGAATATGAAAAACACGTAAAAATGTGCAAAATTTATCATTAATTGAATGCCAAGTAACAAACTACCAATTAGCTACGATGGTGAAGATGGGTTGATTTCATTTCTAAGTACAAAATACCTGAATTCGACAGGTATAAGTACAGAAGAATTGACATTGACTTTTATTTTTCTTCGTGGCCAAGTGGCTTAGTCACTGTCTATACAAGCTTGCCGACCAGGGTTCGATTCCCGGCCGGAGCCAAGCTCTTGTCTTTGTGTGATTTCGCCTGGGGCTCTGATCCCGAGGTCGTTAAGAGAATCCAGACATTAATGTATCAAAAATATATATGGCTTATTTGAATATGAAAAACACGTAAAAATTTGCAAAATTTATCATTAATTGAATGCCAAGTAACAAACTACCAATTAGCTACGATGGTGAAGCTGGGTTGATTTCAATTCTAAGTACAAAATACCTGAATTCGACAGGTATAAGTACAGAAGAATTGACATTGACTTTTATCTTTCTTCGTGGCCAAGTGGCTTAGTCACTGTCTATACAAGCTTGCCGACCAGGGTTCGATTCCCGGCCGGAGCCAAGCTCTTGTCTTTGTGTGATTTCGCCTGGGGCTCTGATCCCGAGGTCGTTAAGAGAATCCAGACATTAATGTATCAAAAATATATATGGCTTATTTGAATATGAAAAACACGTAAAAATGTGCAAAATTTATCATTAATTGAATGCCAAGTAACAAACTACCAATTAGCTACGATGGTGAAGATGGGCTGATTTCAATTCTAAGGATTTCTATCTTTTGATTTTTTTTAAAGAAAAGCTTCGACTACAAAGACACGTATCTCATTCATGGGCACACGGAGGTCTTCCTCAGTTTCAGGTATATCAATCAAATTATTCCTTTCTTATCTCCTATTCATGATCTCACTAAAGTTTTCCATTCAACGTTGCATTTCTTCATCATCGGTTTTTATAACAGATCTATCTCTCTTTTGATGGGTATATGCTTCTTCTTCATTCTCCCCTTGGAGATTTCATCAATAATTCATAGCTTTGTCAGCCTCATCTGCTCTACTCTCTAAATATTCTCTACAGTCATTCCTGGCTTTTCTTTTGATTTCACTATCAATATTGGAATACTTAGCATGCTCTACCTTGTAATTTTCATTACTTCATCCATATGTTTTAACAATCAAAATCTGTCTGTGTCTATTTCTAATAGTATCTCAAGTATCACTTGATATCCATGGCTTTCGTTAATTGTCTGCTTTTCTCTTAAAGTCTCGGAGACTGCGACTCAATTACAACATTCAATTGCAAATATTTCTCTAAAAGCTTTGTTGTATCAAACCTAAGTATTCTATCTACATTTCTGTTGGGATCTATCAGTTTTAATTTCAGTGTGGCAATGAGGAGATAGTGATCATTGCCGATATCTGCAAGTCTATAGCTTCTTACATTTCTTTGAGTACTCCTACTCTCTTTATTATTGGGTATATGAACTATTTTATTTTTTTTATTGCCACATGGGGAAGTGCATGTACATTTGGATGTCCTTGTGCTTGAAAAGAGTACCTCAAATAACTATATTCTTTGCTGAACAAAAACTTGTAAAATGAAATCAATTTTCATTTGCACATTCGCCCAGTCCCGCAACCCACATTACATTCTTTATGCCTTAATTAATCTTTCCCACTTTAGCATTGAGGTAACCAATTAAGTTTTCAGATCTTTGTCTGGGATCTCATCTGTTATATATTGCAGTTCTTTACAACATTAATCTTTCATTTTTTCAGGGGCATCATTTGTTGTTAAACTTTGCAAGTAACAATTTGCTATTAACAGCTCTACACTCAGTTGATGCCTTTTCTGCTCTTGGTGTCACCATCATTCCTACCGTTTCTCTTCCAACTCTATCAGTTCTTCCTGATATATATATATATATATATATATATACGTATATATATATATATATATATATACGTATATATATATATATATATATACGTATATATATATAT
>NC_090753.1:24569508-24574508 GCF_036898095.1 Palaemon carinicauda | reverse complement strand
TCTCGTCTTAAGCTTTATTGATACACTATTGTACGAATGCCATAAAAAAAAGTTACTGATAAATATTTAGATATATATGCTCGCACAAACATAAACACACATACACAGATTCAACACTTCTCATATCCTCCTTCACTCCTAACAACCCAATGACTCTGCAATTTGTGAGAGATTGAGGTTTCCACTGCACCTCTCGGGGTACTCCCTCTTACCAGGGTATGACTACTCCCTCTCCCTCTTGCAGCTCAACCTAATGGGAAATAATATATCTGAATATATAAAGTTAGACACTTTCTCTTTATTATAGAGGGGAGGAGTAAATCCAAAAAAAAATTTCATCCAGTTGAAGAAAAATGTGCAGGAATCTTCATAGTTTCAGATCAAGGGACGACTCCTATGAATATCAATTTGCATTTTCTCTTTCAGTATTTTATTCTAATTCTTTCTCATCATTAAGACTGTTCCTTCAATATATATGCAAATATGGACGCACCCGTCGGTATTCAGTAATTGCTATGGTGGTCCAGAGGATCGAATTTCCCTTATATTGCATTAATTTCAATTAGAATGATATTCGTTGTATATATTTTATATTACTTCCTGTATTAATAGTATTGACATATTAATGATAATAATGAAAATATTATTATTATTATTATTATTATTATTATTATTATCATTATTATTATGGTTGTTTTTGTTGTAATTATTATCATTATTATTATTATTATTATTATTATTATTATTATTATTATTATTATTATTATTATTATTATTATTATTATTTGAATGGGAAAATCCATTATAAAGTAATATATCTTTGTAATGTATACACAAAATCGATACTCATAAAAGTATAAATGTAAAAGAAGTAAAATATGCATATAATTTAATTTTAAAGCTTTTAAACAAATGAATATAAATGATGACTAACGAACAAAACTGATAAATCAGAGATATTACAAAAACATTAACATGGTATACCTTATTTTATTTTATAAAATGTTAACCAAATGATAAATGAAGGTTCTTAATATAGGGCAATTGAAAACATCTAATTTACTAATTTACTGATATACTGTGTAGCATCTCTGAAAAAAACATCTGTTATATACTATGGGAGATGTTGCACAAGATGTATAGGAAAATCTGCATTTTGTTTTGAGATATAAATATATGTAAGGAAAGGGATAGGTGCGGGCATTGAAATTACGTATTTTTTTTTTTCATTGAAATAAACAAATTCAAAGTTTATTGAACGTGTTTTGATTTTACTTTTTGCAATCAGAAAATGAACTAGAATTTAGTGTTAGAAAATACAGTTTTATATAATTTTATAATATCACTTATTATAATGTTTATATATATTTGTTGCATACTATACACACACACACACACATATATATATATATATATATATGTATATAATTATATATATATATATATATATATATTTATATATATGTATATATATGTATATCTATATCTATATATATATAGATATATATATATATATATATATATTTATATATATATGTATATATATGTATATCTATATCTATATATATAGATATATATATATATATATATATATTATTCATATACATATATATGTATACATATATATATATATATATATATAAATATATATATATATATATATATATATAAATATAAATATATATATATATATATATATATAAATATATACATAATATGTATTGAATATACACACACATATATATACACACACATATATATATATTTATATATACACACACACATATATATATATATATATATATACATATATATATATATATATATATATACATATATATATATATATATATATTTATATACAGTATATATAGATAGATAGATAAATAGATATATAGATAGATAGATAGATAGATAGATAGATAGATAGATATGTTACGGTCTTTTTGCAAAATGACCTAAATCTTTCGACATTTTGCAAAAGGGGCCAATATTTTGGCCAAGTAACAAAATCATAAGTATTATCGTTTGTAAGGTTAAAAAAAGGTCCAATCATCAATTATGTAACCTAATCTAACCTAACATATCCTACTTGCTGATTGCACATTTTGTAGCGTTACCAACAATGATACTCATGATTTTGTAAATGGACCAAATTGTTTGCCCTCTTTCGAAATGTGATATTTAGGTTATTTTGCAAAGTGACCAGGAACTTGGTAATTTTGCATAATGGCTGGGCATTTTGCAATCTAACCAGTTTCCCAAAATGGCCGTAATACATGCATATATATATATATATATATATATTTATATATAAATATATATATATATATATATATATATTATATATATATATATATATATATGCAAACAAGAATTGAAGAGACAGTGAAGGATGGAAATGGAAGGTTGTTGAAAGGAGAGGAGGCAAGGAAAAGGTGGGCGGAATATTTTGAAAGTTTATTGAATGTTGAGGATAATAGGGAGGCATATATAATTGCTGTTGCAAGGGTTGAGGTGCTGGTGATGGGAGATGAGAATGAGAGAGAGATTACAATAGAGGAAGTGATGAGAGCACTAGATGGAACGAGAGTAGGAAAAGCATCTGGTATGGATGGTGTGAGAGCTGAGATGTTGAAGGAAGGGGGTGTGACTGTGCTTGAATGGTTGGTGAGATTGTTTGATATGTGTTTTGTGTTGTCAATGGTAACAGTAGATTGGGTTTGTGCATGTATTGTACCACTATATAAGGGTAAGGGAGATGTGCATGAGTGTTGTATTTCAAGAGGTATTAGTTTGTTGATTGTAGTTGGAGAAGTGTATGGTAGAGTAAGGATTAATAGGATTAAGGATAAAACAGAGAATGCAATCTTAAAAGTACAGGGTGGTTTTGGAAGAGGTAGGGGTTGTATGAATCAGATTCTTACAGTTAGGCAGATATGCGAGAAATATTTAGCGTTTATGAATCTGGAGAAAGAGTATGATAGAGTTAATAGGGAAGCAATGTGGAATGTGATAAGGTTATATGTAGTTGGTGGAAGGTTGTTGCGAGCAGTGAAAAGTTTCTACGAAGGTAGTAAAGAAGGTGTTAGACTACGAAATGAAGTGAGTGATCGGTTTCTGGTGAGAGTTGGGCTGAGACAGGGATGTGTGATGTCGCCGTGGTTGTTTAACTTGTATGCTGATAGAGTGGTGAGAGAGGTGAATTCTCGAGTGCTTGGACGAGGATTAAAACTGGTAGACAAGAATGACCATGAATTAGAGGTAAATCAGTTGTTGTTTGCGGATGATACTGTACTGGTTGCAGACAGTGAAGAGAAGCTTTACCGACTAGTTACAGAATTTGGAAGGGTGTGTGAGAGAAGGAAGTTGAGAGTTAATGTTGGTAAAAGTAAGGTTATGAGATGTACGAGTAGGGAAAGTGAAGCAAGGTTGAATGGAGAGTTACTTGAGGAGGTGGATCAGTTTAAGTACTTGGGGTCTGTTGTTGCAGAAAATGGTGGAGTGGAACCAGATGTACGTCAGAGAGTAAATGAAGGTTGCAAAGTGTTGGGGTCAGTTAAGGGAGTATTAAAAAATAAAGGGTTGGGCATGAATGTAAAGAGGGTTCTATATGAGAAAGTGATTGTACCAACTGTGATGTATGGATCGGAGTTGTGGGGAATGAAAGTGAAGGAGAGACAGAAATTAAATGTGTTTGAGATGAAATGTCTTAGGAGTATGGCTGGTGTATCTCGAGTAGATAGGGTTAGGAACGAAGTGATGAGGGTGAGAACGGGTGTAAGAAATGAGTTAGCAGCTAGAATGGATATGAAAGTGTTGAGGTGGTTTGGCCATGTTGAGAGAATGGAAAATGGCTGTCTGCTAAAGAAGGTGATGAATGCAAGAGTTGATGGGAGAAGTACAAGAGGAAGGCCAAGGTTATGGTGGATGGATGGAGTGAAGAAAGCTCTGGGTGATAGGAGGATGGATGTGAGAGAGGCAGGAGAGCGTGCTAGAAATAGGAATGAATGGCGAGCGATTGTGACGCAGTTCTGGTAGGCCCTGCTGCTTCCTCCGGTGCCTTAGATGACCGCGGAGGTAGCAGCAGTAGGGGTTTCAGCATTATGAAGCTTCATCTGTGGTGGATAACAGGGGAGGGTGGGCTGTGGCACCCTAGCAGTACCAGCTGAAGTTGGTTGAGTCCCTTGTCAGGCTGGGAGGAACGTAGAGAGTAGAGGTCCCCTTTTTGTTTTGTTTCATTGTTGATGTCGGCTACCCCCAAAATTGGGGGAAGTGCCTTGGTATATATATATGTATATATACATATATATATATATATATATATATCTATACAGTATATGTATATATATATATATATATATATATATACAGTATATGTATATATATATATATATATATATATTTATATATATAAGGGATTTTGACTTAAAAAAATCTATTTTTGGGGGGAGATAGCCATGTCGTCCTGATTGAAGTTCCTTCTGGTAACTTCTACAGTATAATATTTCTGCGATTGATATCACAACAGAATTACCTTCAGGTATCACGGTGTTTCAACCCCTGGAAACGTCTATCCGAAGATAACGTGTATAATCAGGGACGTATCCTAAGATAATCATAGATATCTGCACCCCAAACAGACCTTATCCAGTCTAATCCACTAAGGGCAAGGATAAATAAGGAGCCGTTACTTATCCTAATACCTTCGAGTGCCCCTATACGTTCCTGCTTCTCATCCACATCGCAGCTGAGCTACTGCAAAATAAAAGCCTCCAACGAGCTAAGGGGCCAGGAAAAGTAAGACGTAACTGGTGGGCCATTAGGACGATATGGCTGTCTCACCCAAAAATACATTTTTCCTATGTCAAAATCACTTTTTTCGGCTTGAGCCATATCGTCCTGATGGAAGTGTACCAGAAAATTATTTATACTCGGTATGATGATTCCCCATGTAAAAAATGGGGGATCATCACTTATATGATGAAGTAAAATAATAA
>NC_090753.1:24552008-24564508 GCF_036898095.1 Palaemon carinicauda | reverse complement strand
TTGTCATTATGATGTGGACGAACAATTCAGAAACCAGCTTCAAATTTGTACGAAATATAAGAATATTTTGAACATTCGTGTTATTTCTATCAATAGATTATAACAAGAGAGAGAGAGAGAGAGAGAGAGAGAGAGAGAGAGAGAGAGAGAGAGATAATGTGAAATCAAAATGTTTCTTGATTTTATCTCTGTAAACTGGTCAAAATTTACATAATTTAGCAATCGATTCCAGTCGAATTGTATTTTTAATAAAATTTTGAGGAAATATTTCTGCCTCGTCATCTTAATTTGAAATTGATAACAAAGGGATTGAACGAAGAGATACTGAGAAAGACAGGTGTTGTGAAGCGACTGTTTATTCGACTGTTTATTAATGTAGAAATCTAAGATATAAATGATATCAGGCTTGAATTTGCCTTGAATCAATTACTCAGGATTATATTATCGATGTTGAGTTGAGAGATTCAGATTCAGCTTCATATACTGCATTTCAATATAAAAATTGTTGCATAAAAGCAAATGAAGATATATTCTCTTTATAACCTTTAACGTACATCTCTCTCTCTCTCTCTCTCTCTCTCTCTCTCTCTCTCTCTCTCTCGAGCCCAGTCATATTTGATATCAAGACATCTTCATCTAAAAAGCCAATAGTATTATGCTATTTCTTTCTGTTTTCTCATCATCCTCATCAATTCCTCCTACGCCTATTGACGCAAAGGGCCTCGGTTAGATTTAGCAAGTCGTCTCTATCTTGAGCTTTTACATCAATCCTCCATTTATCATCTCCTACTTCACACTTGATAGTTCACAGCAATGTGGCCCTGGGTCTTCCAACTCATCTAATGACTTGTGGAGTCCTGTTAAATGTTTAGTGAACTAATCTCTCTGGGCGAGTGAGAAGAGCATGCCCAAAGCTTATCCATCTACCCCTCACCATGATCTCATTCACATACAGCACTTGGGTAATCTCTCTTGTAGTGTTATTTCTACTCATTTTCGTCCATCTAACTCCCAATAATTTTCAGAGGGATTTGTTCTCAAATTTACAAAATCTGTTGGATATTGTGACTATTATGATGCACATACAGTAACATTTATCTCACTAAACTTAATATATAGCCTAATTTTTAGGTCATTTCCAGTGAGTTCATTTTCAGGCATTGCAAATACTGTGATGTAGTTCTAGTAATAAAGACAGCGTCGTCAGCATACTCTAGGTCAAGTAATTTCATATTGCAATTCCACTCCAATCCTTCTCCAAAATCCTCTACTCTACTAGGCATTACAAAATCCATTAGGAGGATAAAAAACACAGGTGAGAACATTTTCCCTAGTAGTACTCTACTGTTCACTGGAAATTCGTCTGATAAGACTCCACTAATATTAACTTTGTACTTGCTATGGTCATGAACAGACTTAATCAAATTTAAATATTTAAGAGCAAGTGCAAAATAACAAAGGACTTTCCACAAAATTTCCCGTGAAAACTATCAAAGTCTTCTTCAGAGACCACAAATTACATCAAAAGTAGATTTCTATATTCTACGCATTACTGTACATGTCTTGAAAAGAAAATGTGGTCAGCAAAACTACCTTTTCTGAAAACTGCCTGTTCATATCTCGGCTTTTCATCAATCTTTCTCACTGGTCTCTTCAGCATAAGCATGCTATATATTTTCATGACAATTGACGTAAGTGTGATGCCTCTGTAAGTATTGCAATAGGTCATATCTTCTATTTTCAACCAAGACTAATAGCTCCCATTCCTCAGGTTTTGCCTGATGGCCACATTCTACAAACTAATCTTGTAAGAATTCTGCGCATTACTTTATTTTCGGCCAATATTATCTCAGCAGTTATTCCATCTACGGGTTTTCCATCCCTTCAGTTTTATAATCATAGCTTCCACTTCAAACACACTAAATTCATTCATCGTCATATCAAGGTCTTCCTCGGCTTCAGGTATATAAATCAAATTAATCCCTTCATATCTCCTATTTATGACCTCCCGAAAATGTTTTGTCTAACGTTGCCTTTCTTCATCTTCTGTTGTTATAACAGATCTATCTCTCTTTTTGATGGGTATATGCTTCTTCTTTTTTGTCCCAGTAGAGATTTCATTCAAAATTCTACGACCAATTTTTACACCAAAGCTACTCCCTGAGTT
Source organism: Palaemon carinicauda (assembly GCF_036898095.1). Lineage (NCBI taxonomy): Eukaryota > Metazoa > Arthropoda > Malacostraca > Decapoda > Palaemonidae > Palaemon > Palaemon carinicauda. The sequence goes on along the minus strand of NC_090753.1, from coordinate 24,562,341 downwards.
AATTACTATATCAGTCTGATCTGCTTTCCTGTCTAAATATTCGATCCAGTTATTTCATAATATTTTTTTGACCTCACCACCAGTACTGGAATACTTATCATGGCCTACCTTGTAATTTGCGTTATTTCCTTGAAAACTCTCAATAATCAATTCCTGTCTTTGTTTCCTTTTTTGGTATCTCAATGATAATTTCAAATCCATGGCTTTCCCCTTATAACTGCATGTCCCTAAATTTCATTACCAACCAACTAATATATGTTCTTAATATTTCACCATTCTTTGTTAATTGTCTGATCTTCGTCTCCTAAAGTCTTTTACTGCAAATCAATTCTTACATTGAATTCTAAAGGTATATATATTCAAATCTTCTATAAGCTTGATTGTATCAAACCTAGGTATTCTATCAACATTTCTGTTGGGTGCTTTCAGCTTTATTTTCAGCTCAGAGCTGGTGATTGCTACCAATATCTTCACCTCTATAGCTTCTTACAGTTCTCAGAATCCTCCTCTCTCTTTGTTAATGGCTATTTTTATGTGATCGTTTCGATTTTTGTAATTACTGCATGGTCAAGTCCATGTATATTTGTAGATGTCTTTGTACTGAAAAATTATTTGCTGAACAAAAAACGTATAAAATGTGCTCCATTTTTATTTGCAACTGCTCTAAGATCCTCAATACCCATCACCTTCTATACTATACCTTGATTATTCCTTCCAGCTTTAGCATTGAGGTCACCAATCACAGTTTTCATATCTCTCTCTGGGATATCATCTATTATACTCTGCAGTTCTCCATAGTATTTATCTTTCCTTTCTTCAGGGGATTCATATGTTGGTTCATAGCAAACTATAACACTCGTATTCCACTGCTTTGAAATAAACTTCACAATGCTTTTCTGCTCATTGTATCACCATTATTTCTACCCCTTCTTTTCCAAATCTATCTGTTCTTCCTATATATATATATATATATATATATACATATATATATATATATATATATATATATATTGGCTTAGTCTATGATTCTTTTACCAATCTTCTACAACGTGTTTTCTTAGGGCTAGGATATCCTCACCATATTTCATAAATTGATTCTCCACATGTTGTAACTTTCCAATCTAATTCATGGTTCTAACATTCCACTGGCCAGTTTTCTTTTTTTTTTCTTTAGTATTTATAAACCATGAGAATCTTAACGCTTCGCCACGGCTTGGACTGATGGCCATTGTGTAATTTTTTCTTTCCATAAACTGACTAAACCACAGAGGATTCGTTGACAAAACTAAAAAAAAAAAGGAGAGCCAGATCCTGGTGATGCGCAGTGTCTATCTATCAAATGTAAGTGATCCTTGCCGGTCCATACTAATTCCAGTAAGATCATCCACCAGGCATCAGGAGTAGAATCCAAAGAGACTTTATGTATATCGCCTTAAACCCAATCCAACACCCTGCTACTGGTGTCCTCATCAAGATTTAGAGGGGGGGGGCATCTTCTCCACACCCAAAGTTCTAATTACTGCACCAAGTTACTCATCCGCTCTTAAAACCGTTGGCAAAAAGGGATTGCTAAAATGTACCACCTAATACAGTCATAGTTAGTATTCACTCAATTTGATTTATGAGTAAACAAATGCATACTCTCTCTCTCTCTCTCTCTCTCTCTCTCTCTCTCTCTCTCTCTCTCTCTCTCTCTAATTTGCTTTGTGGTTTGATAAAAAATATAGTGCTAAAAGTTTGGCAGAGAAAAAAAAGTACGTTACTTCAAAATAAGAGGATAAACAAATTAAAAAGTGGAATAAAAGAATCTTGAAATTTTCTGGTATGAGGCTTAAATATCAAGGAAATTTCACACTTCCTTATGCTTTGATCAAGTGAATACTCAATATTCTTCATTGTGCATTCGGGAATTTCACTTTGAACATAGAAGATAGAAAAAATAATGTAGTGAATATTTGCATTATTTTGAGAAGACTAATCTTCAACATTACTACAAATACCACAAGTTCGGTTTTTCTTGCACTTCTCTGAACCTTTATGGCTACATAACTATTATATCCATCTATCCATCTATATAAAACAACTACAACAATAAATAAAGGAAGCTGTTTCTAGTCCAGTGCAGAACAACGGCGAATTTGGCCAGTTTTCATCACCAAGCTGGCCAGCGCGGATACGTGATGGTACGAGAATTTAGTCTAATCGCTCACAGCATACCAACTTAGTATGGGTGGCCCTAAACAGTGAAGCTCACCTGATCATGGGGATACGCGTACCCTCTCCCACATTGAGGTATCCCCACTCAGAGAATTCATATATATATAAATATATATATATATATATATATATGTATATATATATATATATATATATATATTTACATATAAGTATATATGTATATAAATAAATATATATATATATATATATATATATTTATATATATATATATATATATATATATAATATATATATATATATATATATATATATATTTATATATCTGTGTGTGTATATGCTCATATTTATTCTCCAATAGACAGGCTAAAAGAATATATATATCAAACATGGTGAGAATTCTTACCCAAAGCAGTTTCCCAGGTGACATTGTAAAAAAAACTCGAACCACTAGATACCGTCCACTTTTATTCCTGTAAGGTGAATATCTCCAGGGAGAACCCAACCCACCTGACGGAGAGGCCATGGGTTTGTTGACGACATGGAGGTCATGCTGCAGATGCACAGCTACAAAAAAAAAAACATTAGTTTTTCAGTGTGATATTTGCGTTGGGGCAGGACTCGATAATTGTCGTTTGTATGAGAGAGATAATTGTCGTTTGTATGAGAGAGAGAGAGAGAGAGAGAGAGAGAGAGAGAGAGAGAGAGCGAGAGAGAGAGAGAGTGAGAGAGAGAGAGAGAGAGTCCCTTTCGCTCCTGACAATTTTGATACTACATTTTATACACACACACACACACACATATATATATATATATATATATGTATATATATATATATATATATATATGTATATATATATATATATATATATATGGAGAGAGAGAGAGAGAGAGAGAGAGAGAGAGAGAGAGAGATATTAATACGTTTTTGTGTATATTTCGTCTTTGAAAAATTAATGGAAAACCCAAACATACGTACAGCAACAACAAAATGCGGATTTTTCTAGTCCACCGAAGGACAAAGGCCTCAAAGATGTCATTGTTCAGGTCTGGGGTTTGGCCGATTTTTATCATATATATATATATATATATATATATAAAATATATATATATATTATATATATATATATATTACGGTGTCCCAAGAAAACGAAGTGAATCGGACACACTCTAGCACTTCTTGCCCTTGTTTCCTGTCGTGACAAGTGTAAACAGGAAAATTTTTAGCTTCCTATCTCGTCTTTTACTGGTTGTGCATTTCATTCAGTTTTCTGCTGGGAGTCAGAGAGTGAAGTTGTGCAGCGGTCACTGGCATAGCGTGCAGCGGTCAGTGTTGTAGGGTCATTAGGTGAACTCTATTTCACAATAACTGAAATTTTTCTTTGTTACTTTGTTTATTTGGTGAAGGTGAGGGAAGGTGGGTGTGAAAGATAGGTAATAGAGAGAGGAAACAGGAAAGACGTAAGAGAGAGAGAGAGAGAGAGAGAGAGAGAGATAGGCTAAGGTGTATGAAACTTATTCTGTCATTTTTTGTTTCCAGGTCTAACGTAATGGCGTGTAAAACACGATCTAAGGAAGTTGTATGGCTACTGAAGAAGTCCCCAACGTCGTCATTTCCGGGGAATCGTCTTCCGTCGATAGGCGAGGTTCTCCAGGTGTTTTTGTTCCATCACAAGATCCAGAAGGAGGTTCTTCTTGTTGCAGCAGCTTCTACAGCTGAGAAGGTCATGGAAGTGTGGCGACGTGCGAACATTCCGACGTCGGATGTGTCGTGGGTGAAGAAGATCCTCAAGCTGTACAAAGAGTACTGCACCTTGGCGAAATCCAAGTCACGAAAAACGGAGATGGAAGAAATGAAGAGATGCATCTTCAGAGACAGCCTTGAAGATATGTTCGACATCGCGCATTTTGAGGCAACGGAAGTGAAGATCCCCGAGGAAGACAAGGCATTCTTGAAGGCTCAGAGGGAGGACCGGCAGAGCTGCTCCATGGCTGGTGTGGACGAGAAGCTGAAACAAGCGACTGAGGAGAAGAGACGTAAGAGACAAAGGATGGAGGAGATGAAGAAGAAGGACGCGGCTGCTTCGTCATCCACTCTTGATCGTAACGTGGCTTTAGAGTCTTCTACTTCATCCTCATCAGCCAACGAAGACACGGAGGACGATTTCAAATCCCCAACACCAGCTACATCTCGACGCCGTCGACTTCCCCAGGAGAACGAGCTCACCAAGGAGCTTGCCCCTACCTTGGGAATGCGACAACCTGTCCGTCCGTGCTGCAACATCCTCCTACGCCGCTGCTGCAATGAGCCTCGGCCATGACATCGAACGTATCACTGTGTCCCGTTCGTCAATCCACAGGGCCAGAGTCAAGAACCGTGAAGAGATTGCCATGTCTCTCTCCTTCAAGCCTGAAGTCCCTTTGGTGCTGCATTGGGACGGCAAGTTGTTACCCAGTCTAGCGGACGGAAGGTCATTGGAGGAGAGGGTCGCCGTCTTGGTGTCCGGGGAGGATACGGAGGAACTTCTGGGTGTTCCTGTGTCTTCTGACGGAACAGGACAAGCTGTTGCGGAAACAGTCTTGAAGCTGGTGCGGGTAGGCAGCTTGGAGGGCAACATCATTGGAACGTCATTCGACATGACAGCAGCCAACACGGGGATGGTTCAAGGAGCATGTATCAGGATTGAACATGCACTGGAGAAACCCCTGGTGTGGTTGCCATGCCGCTACCACATCCTGGAAGTTGTTCTGAAGGATGTCTTCGTGGCTTGCATGGGCCCATCCTCTGGTCCTGACATATCCATTTTCAAGAGGCTCCAGAATCGTTGGCCTTCTGTTAACCTGAGCCGACCACAGCCCCTGACATTGACTGTTCTGTCATACGACGAAGAAGCTCACCGCCTTGAGATGCTTCGTCACTTGAAACATCTGCTTGACTGTGGGAATCATCCACGCGAAGACTACAAAAAGATAATCTTGCTCAGCGTGGCCTACCTTGGAGGAGGAGTCCCTAAATCCTTCCGTGCTCCTGGTGCTTACCACATGGCCAGATGGATGGCCAAGGCCATCTACGCCGTGAAGATCATGCTCTTCCATAACCAGCAAGAGATGAGCAGGCGGGAGTTGGCGGAGATCCGTCGGGTGACATTCTTTGTGACCATGGTCTACTCGAAATACTGGAACGAGGACATGATTCCGTCCTACGCAGCCAAGAACGACCTGGACTTCATAACTGACGTGAAGAGGATCTGCGACAATGGGGTGGCGTCGGTTGTGGAACGTGCGATGCGTCGCCATCTCTGTTACCTTTCTGAGGATCTGATTGGACTGGCCATCTTTGATGACCGCATCACCCCGGAGCAGAAGGCCGCGATGGTAGAGGGGATGAAGCGTCCTTCAACGACCAAGAATCCATGGCGCCCCGAGTCGAAGACAACAATCAATCTCAACGGGCCCGCTTTCCGCCTTTTGCTCAGTGCGGTCGATGGAGCTCCTCAAAAGTGTCCTAGGAGGCAGGTATTCCCAGGAGCCAACCTTCCTTGAGCTGAGTCCTGAAACATGGAACACAGATTCAAGTTTCAAGTGCGCAAAGAAGCGAGTTGGTGTCCTGAAGGTCACGAACGACCTCGCAGAACGAGGAATAGCCCTCATTCAACGCTTCACAGGCAGACGGATGAAGGAAGAAAGGCAAACCCAGTTCCTCTTGAAGCTTGCCCGCCTTCACACGAAAGCCGTCCCGAAAAAAAGGAAGGCGGAACTCAAGAAGAATGTACTGGAGTAAGAAGAAGAGAAGATCTTTGTTTTCTGCAGGAAATCAGAATTGATGCATCAGTTACATTACTGATAAAAATTTGGTTGTCCTGAGACGTAATTGTTGATGAGGTAAAATATCTTGCCTTATGATGATTATATTATCAATATATTGAAAAGGGAAATTTAATGGAGTTTATGTTTATTTTCTTTCAATGTTATTGTATAATAGTTTCAATAAATATGAACTTTCTGCAGCCATTAGTTGTCGGTCTATATGCAATAGAAGAAAAAGCCAGAATTTTATTGTTTGATGGAAATTAAGGTCGATTCTCAGAGGAGCTATAAAAACGTTCATTTTGCGCGACCATTAAATATTGCCCAATGTTCATGAAAATTTGGTGGAATCATTTTCATTTGACAAGGAACCAGAGCAGCATGTGCTGGATTTGATATCATTATTTTAAATTTCTACCCATATACGCTTGGGACACCCTAATATATATATATATATATATATATTATATATGTATATATATATATATATATATATACGTATATATATGTATATATTTATATAATATATATATATATATATATATATATGTATATATATATATATATATATATATTTATATAAATACATACATATATATACATATATATATATATATATATATGTATATATATATATATATATATATATAAATATACATATATATATATATATATATATGTATATATATATATATATATATATAAATAATATATATATATATATATATATATGTATGTATATCCACCTTTCAGTATTCCATCTTTTTTGTCGGATATTCAAATATTCAAAGTAAGATTCCAATTGCATCGACGACTTTGATATGAAAGACAGAGGCTCATTGGGTGAAATAAAATTCAGACTATATAATCAGGAAAATGAATTTTGAAATGAATAAAGGATCAAATCAAATACCAATGCACACTGAGAGTTTATTTGATATTCTATGATTGACAGAGCTTGACAACGCTTTAGGCGTCCAGATATTCACTTCAGATTTTTTTTCTATTACTGATTGAAAATGAGCATTAAGCTTTAGAATAGGTAAGTCATTTATAAACGATGAAAACAGTCTTTTCCGTTTGTTCAACACAAAAACCTGAAACGTGATAATCATAGCTTTTATGTTTAGAAAAAAAAATATATCAAGTGACAACAGCTGAAAAAAAAGCAGGAAATTGATTCATTTAGAAGTTGTATGTCTCAAACCATGGCATGAAATGGAAAAAATATAGTATGTAGCACTATATAATAACTGCATCGAAAATATTTGCATATACATAATATCAACAGAGCATTCATATAGATTAATAAATGCTATCAACTATTGCATTAACCTTGATTAGAATAAGGATGTTGTACTTCGCATACGGTTATGTAATCTGGCGTCATAAAACTTAGGTTTAAACGGCAATGAAAAAAAACTTAATGAAAACTAATTTAGCCGAACCTCAACTTATCGTAATTACTTAGGCAGAGGTGAAGTTCCAGAAAGGCAAGATGTGATAACCTTACTGGTCACCATTAGTAATTAATGACTATTTCTATGTCGTTTAGATTTTTGGATCTCTCTCTCTCTCTCTCTCTCCTAGGATTAAGAAAAATCCACCCGGGATGATCTTAATTATGCAGAATGTATAGCTTGATTCTGAAGCTTCTATTTCTCGTATTTCACTTTTGAAGTACTCTTCATTATTGAAACTTTTTAAGGAAATCCAGTATTCCTACTCTGCGTAAAAGGTATAGAAGAGGAGCGGCCAGAATACGTGATATTCGCCTTTAGGGAAACCTAATTAGTATTACTGAAAGGGGTTAATATATTTACAGAGAGGAATTTGTACCTGTGGAGTAGTATATTACTAACACTACATTGTTATTACTTTTAATGTTACTATTATGACTTTTATTATTACCATTATTTTCATTTATTACTTGCTCAGCTACAACCCTAGTTGGAAAAGCAGGATGCTATAAGCCCAGGGGCTCCAAATGGGAAAATAAAAACGACAAGGACAGCAATGACGAACACAACAGCCACAACACCAATTATGATAATAATAATAATAATAATAATAATAATAATAATAATAATAATAATAATAATAATAATAATAATAATAATAATAATAATAACAAATAGAAAGATCAATCACACATTGCAGCCCTCCAATGAAGATATTAAACATTTGTCTTTAGTTTACGGACCAAGCTTGCCCCTTTTCAAATGTCGCGTGCTTCAATTATTCTATTGTACAATGATAACAATAATACCCAGAATCGCGATCTTGATCCGGATCACCTCCTAAATTCAATGGGATCTTACGGATCTTAATAATTATACATTGTTAAAATTTGGGAAAATCTTTCAAGAAGTGTTGAGGTAATCCTGCTAACAGACAAACAAACAGATATAAAGATGAATAAACGGCCGTCATATCATAACCTCCTTGGCGGAGGTAATAGTAATATTGATGACCTTCCTAAAAGACTAAAATTAGCTTAATGGAAAATGGTGGAAATAATTAATAATTGTAATAATAATAGTAATGAATATGATTAATGGAATTAAAACTATGATTCATAGGGCGAGAGAGAGAGAGAGAGAGAGAGAGAGAGAGAGAGAGAGAGAGAGAAATTAACGCATTCATGTTGTAAACATCTTTAGTTACATGTTTTTCAGCAAAATACAATCTCTCTCTCTCTCTCTCTCTCTCTCTCTCTCTCTCTCTCTCTCTCTCTAACAAGAATGTTGAAAGTTTTTATAGGAAAATACAAAAGAAGTAAAATAAGAATTGGTTACGAGCAGTCAAGTGAAATAAAAATTACTAATTATAATATTGAGGAAAAAATAATGCACACTGAGAGATTTATTTTGTTTTGTTTTGAATGTAAAAAAAAAAATCACAAAACTTTTCTAAACACAACATTGTCAGAAAAATATATAATTTATGCTATAGATGAGGAAAATTGCCCTTTGTCAAATATATCTATTTATTTATTGGATGAAGAGAATTTGATTAAGAGGAAGAATAAGTCTTCCATTTCACGAGATGAATTTTTTCGTACGGAAAAATTTTCGTTCTTCACACAGTTTAGGTAATCCACTACACTGGAACCGCACGGGTTAGCAGTGCAGGTTGCTAGTATATCATCGTCGCTCGGAAATTCTTCCATGCAGGCAACGGGTGAAAGACCTCATTGATCTTCATTGATATCTAATCCACGCTGACGAAACCAGGCGACATCAAACCCCACGTGTGAAGCCAGCCTGAATAAAAGAAGTTTCTTAGGGATGATGAAACAAAATAAAATTCTATTTAAGAAAAAAAAAACGCTGACAAATATGATTAGTTATTCTTCCGGATATAATATTCCAAGCTACATTTTCTTGTGTTACTTGAATTTATTCTTTCAGTTTCTGAAGTCCCATTGTCCCCTATAAGACTTCCATAAAAAGAAGTGACCATTATCCTAAAGAATAGAGTACCCTCCGGGGGATACTGGGGACTTAATCGTATCCTGCCGTGTAGGATCCTCCAAATCCCAATGGCTACCCCTAGACGTCTTTTGACCTGAGGGGGAAATGTCCTATCAATCCCATTTTAGTATAGTATAGAATTTGGTCAACTGATATTGCTGGAACTAATACATTTGGCTTTAATAGTATCAATAGTAATAACGATATAAAAAGGTATTTGTGAACTGAGATCGAAATAATGTTTTCGAAATTGCTAATCGACTTCTTTTTATCCTACTATTACTACTACCACTAAAACTGGATGTGACTGGACTCATATTAATAAAGATTTGAGTAGATAATATACTGTACATTACATATTACTGCTAGTAAAATGCAGAGAAAATCAGAAGTACCATTATTTTTGATTGAGGCAAGCAAGAAAATCTTGGTGGTTTCGCTAATGAAGAACAAAAAAAAAAAAAAAGAAAAAAAAAGAAACGGGTATTTATTGAGTTCAAATCATGGTCCAAATATTGCAAATTAAGGAGAATGGCGTAGACAGAAGGAAACGGAGAGAAACAGCAGAAGAAAAACCAGTAAAGGAGAAGGATGAGGAAGAAGAGATTAGGATGACATTTGTGGTGATAAAAAGGAGAGGAGAAGAGACAGGAAATATTAGGACGATTTTTTTCACCTTGTATCTTCTTTATCTTCCACCATCAAAATTATAGCTTCCTTCGATTAGGATTTTGTTGATTTCATGAATTTTTTGCATAATTTGTATCTCGTGACGACTTACATTGCATGCAACATATTAGGAAAATACATCTCACCACGTATTTAACATAAAGTTAAAGGTACTTGTTCCCAATAAACTTAAAAATTATTCTATA
>NC_090753.1:24539508-24544508 GCF_036898095.1 Palaemon carinicauda | reverse complement strand
TTTACAATAATGACAAAAATTAAAGCAAAAATGAGACACTTTTGAAATATATATGAGTCATAATTCTTATCAACATATCGAAAATATATTCATCCTCTGCCTTATTCACAAAATTATGTAACAAAGGCTCCTCAAAACTTTAGACAATAAAGCAAGTAAAATACTCCATACAAACAAGGAGGAAATATTTCATAAATATTTCGCCAAATGGAAAATAATTCAGATCACAAAAACCTTTAATACAAAAATAGAAGAAAATAAAAATAATTCATAGGTAAAACCTCTCCATACAATAAGGGGGATATAATCTACTGGAAAAAAAATGGAGAAAATAACCAGGTGGTAAAAGCCTTCAATACAGAGAAGGAGGAAATAGTCAATGGTATAAAAACCTTCTATGCAGAAACAATGCAGGAAATAATCAACAATGATGAAACCTCTTTAAAAAATATAACGATATAATCGATGGGCGTGAAAACCTTCATAAACGAAGAGAGAAAATAAAAACCTTCGATGTAAATAGAAATGGAGGAAATGATCAATGGAATAAAAACCTTGGCCCCCCCAAAAAAATAAAAATCCAAATTAATAGAAGGAAGTCATTCATTGAGCTACAAAACACTATAAAAAAAGGAGGTCATCAGATAAATATTTGCAACACGTTTGAGCTCCTGAAGTTTCACTGATGCAACCACCAGATCAGGAAGATCATTCTGCATTCTGGTCATAGGTACTTAAAGCTTCTAGAATACTGTGTAGTCTTGAACTTTATGATAGAGATGATAGAGAAGGCATGACTATTAGAATTAACTGCATACTTAGTACTATTTACGGGATGATACAGTCTGGAAAGATCTGAATGCGAACTATAGTTATAATTATGAAAAAATCTCATGCAATATGCATAAAGAACTAACTGAATGACAATGGCAGAGATTAAGGAATTAAATCAGGAATGAGGAATTAAATAGACCCTGAGTTTTGTCAAACAAATCGGTAGCTAAATACCAGACAGCAGAACAGTACTCGAAACCAAACCGAATCAAAGACCTGAAACACTTCAGAATGGAATGATCACAAAAAATCTTTAGAAAAAAACGTTCTCAATGGACATTTTTTTTGGGGGGTGTATGTGTAATTGGATAAGAAACGGGATGAATGTGCTCTCCAAAAGTAAATTTCAGTCAAGAATAATATCTTGAATTCTAAATGAGTTGTATATAATCGAAGAGCTATTTTCAATGCAAGGATCTGGTTCTTGTGGAGCCACTTTGCTTGCTCTAATACAATTATAGTTTGAATTTTGCTAAGAGTTCAACTCCAGGCCCCGTAATTTACTCCATGCGCTAATTTTAGTTGGATCTCTATTAAGGCTTTCAGCAGCTCCAGATCTATTTTAGGAGGTGGAAATGATGTTAAGAAGGTACCATCATCTGCACATCTAATGAGCTTATTTTCTATGTCAAACAACATACTGTACGTAATTTATTATACTATATTTGTTTCCTTATTTCCTTTCCTCAATGCGATTATAGCATCTTGTTTTTCCAGCTAAGGTTGTATTTTACCTAATAATAATAATAATAATAATAATAATAATAATAATAATAATAATAATAATAATAATAATAATAATAATAATAATAATAATAATGGTGACCATCATCAACTGGTCTTAGTAATCTATCACTAAAAGATTTTAAACAATCCATTTTTAACATCTGTTTAAGTTTGAAAAAGGCATCATGATTAAAACAGTTGAAGGCAGCTCTACCATGATGCCCAATCATACGAATTTTCTGAGCAGAATCAAGGAATATTTATAGCATACATAATTGGATGTCGTAAGAGGGACATCACATACTCCAAGCCATTGTGCGAGAGCCAAGCTTGAAAATATAGAACCGATGATTATACATTTGGTGCATAATGTGTGTGTAATTTCATGCGCTCAATACCACCTCTTTAGAATCCACACCAGGACGATATACCATCATCAGAGTTATTACGCAATCAGAGGTCAGCGAAGCATTAAACGGGGTGAAGGAAAACCTCCCTTTTGCCGGGGTAACATAAAACCCACCTGCAGTCACTGGATCTTAAGTCTCTCAATTCGAACAGCCAATTGCCCAGACAGAAAAATCTCTCAATTAGGTAATTAAAAAGAAGGAAAGCAGAGGAGCTGGAAGACAGGGAGACGTAATGGCGTAGTTTGGGTGCAAAAAGCGAGAGGAAAAAATCTCAGGATTAACTGAGAAAAAGATACGAAGCGGATTTAAAATGGCATGATCATCTTGCTAAATGGACTTTCAAACTCTCTGTGATTGTAACCCCCCCCCCCCCCCCATCTCTCTCTCTCTCTCTCTCTCTCTCTCTCTCTCTCTCTCAACATTTCTTGAAAGGATGGCAATCTTTATCTATCGCCATGGAAAAAAACAAGAAGAAAAATTTTCCTCAGTGGATTTTCGTAATAAAAGAAATCAGCATATAAAAGAAGCTTGCTTTTCTCGCTTAGTTAGGAAGCTAGAGCCCCAAGGGCCCCAACAGGAAATGCAGCCAACTGAGGAATGGAAATAAGGAAATAGCAAATAAACCATAAATAAATAAGGAATAAAAAAGGTAAAACATTTGGTTATTTTTCTAATAGATATTCAGATCCAAATAAACAGAACAAACGAACTGTTCCAAAGCTACATTAGCTACAAAAGTCTTAGCTGCTTGCCAGGGAAGAGGGGCCTTCCTATGCAGCAGTAACTGCCCTTGTAACAGCTAATCAAGCATTGAAAATCACAGCCAGAGTCAATCTCAAGGGTGACTTGATAAACACACCCCCAAAGGACCGGGACTGCACCAGCCTCCTCCAAAGAGAAGCCGCCCTGGTTTACCTGGATCCAGCTAAGAGGCTGAGGAAAACTGTGGTCTGCAATTATCCAGTTCAAATCCACTACACTTCTGACCAACTGCTCCATTATCACCGATGCTGAACGTAAAACAACCAGCAGGAAGGAGCCCATTAGGAAGGTCATGTAACCTTCATTGAGCCCATCCCCCATCACTGGACCTCGTAATATGTGGAATCTTCCTAATTTAAGACCTGGATCCTGAGTGTATAAAATGCTTTAATTCACAGCGCTTTAGGCACCAGAAGGAAAATTGCAAAAACCCTACGGTCTGTGGTGTCTGCAGCCAAAGTAATGTTACTCAACAGAGCATTGATGCTCATGGCGATGGCACGGAGACTTTTGCCAGGTGCCCCAACTGTTCTAAGTCACATACCACATAGAACCAGATGTGTCCAGAGCGCCTAAATAGGATAACAGCAGCTTTGACCTTGCCTACAACAACCACTTCAGCAGCAGCACCGACCTAGCCACCGTCCTCAACAACAACAGCAGCAGCACCTACACAGACCTCCAGGCTGCAGAGAGTTCCACGTCGCAAGCTAATTCCCAAGTCTATCACCAAACCAGCTCTAGCTATCATCCCTGATCCAGTGAACCTTACCCTACCTACATCTATTCCTTACTATACTCCTTCTCCCTTCCTTCCCTCCCAAATCCTCTCTCGTGACCTATCCTTCATCCACCAAATTGACTCTCTGCACCCTTGAGCATATCATCCCTCTCATCCTACGTGCTTGCTCAAGAGCCCGCACTCTGTTTGAAATCCCCCTTCATAATCAGACTTCTCCCATCGCTCCTTAGTCCTCCAACCTCACCCTCTGTTTGAGCTGACATAAATTGCTGTAACTTATACCTACTCCTTTAGTCTCCTACTAAAATTTCTTCACTCCTCTCCCAGTCTCTTTTTGCTTCACTGAGACTTGCTGCTATAAAAGTATTCTCTACTTCTAAAACTCTTCCTCAGCTCCAGTTGGAACCTGGTTTCTTTGGACTGGCGGTCAACACTCTTCAGGCTCAGTGACTATGCCTAAGTTCAGGGAGCTATGCTCTTCGGGCTGAGCAAATGCACTGGCCTTTCCGAGTCCTGTGCAGTGGAATAGTAACAACTGATGATGATGATGATGATATTTATACTATATATAGAAACAGACACTAGCTTTTTATCATAAAGGGGAGATGACTTGCCCATTTTATCTATTTTCTTTCTTGTGGTGTGTATTTTTACTAATTTTGAAATTGAAATGACGAAAAAACTTCCTGAAATATTATAAGCTGTGACTTAACGGGATGCAAAAAGATTAAAAAAAAAATATTTCAGCCGAGAAATATGGCCATGGAACGAGAGGAAATTGAAAAAACTTGTAGGAGAAAAATCAAGGATTTTTACTTTGTTCTATGGAAATATTCTCTGCTTTGAAATGTATTCTAAATATTCCAAAATGGTATTTTTTTTACATTTATTTATTTTTTCTAGATATGATTTTTGTATGACTCAAAAGAACATGAGTAAACATATATCATATCTGTTTCGAGGGAACTATACCTACTTTTTGTCTTTATTTTTCTTTTATGTTCTCTCTCTCTCTCTCTCTCTCTCTCTCTCTCTCTCTCTCTCTATATATATATATATATATATATGTATGTATATATATCATCATCATCTCCCCCTACGCCTGTTGACGCAAAGGTCCTCTCTTTGATTTCACCAGTCGTCTCTATCTTGAACCTGTAATTCAATACTTTTCCTTCATTATCTCCTACTTCGTGTTTCATAGTCCTCATTATCCGTCTGCAGTGCACACACACACACACCACACACATACACACCACATATATATATATATATATATACATGTATATATATATATATATATAAATATATATAATTATATTATATATATATATATGTGTGTGTGTATATATATATATATATGTATGTATATATATATATATATATATATACATATATATATGCTTGTGTGTATATATATGTGTGTTCGTAAGATTGTGTTGATTTGTACCAAAGAATTTCCTTAGAACTATGTTTTTAAAGGCCAATAAAAGAGTGAATAATCAATCAAACAATCAAGACATTTT
>NC_090753.1:24514508-24529508 GCF_036898095.1 Palaemon carinicauda | reverse complement strand
TACATTAATTTTGAGTGGATTTAATGGGATTAGTTAGATGTTGAGGCAGCCGAACTCTTATTCTATTATTTTTTTTTTAAGTTTGATCGAAGACCTGTTGTCAGATAGGTAAGGAATTGTAGCGCAAATATTTTTTTTTGTTGGCAAGTCCAGTGTATGTCTTTTTCCGATACACAGATGTTATAAATTCAAAATTGTCTCTGCTTATGTTAATGTCTAAAAAGGTAGACAGTTGATGTTTTATTTTTCTATAGTGAACTTCATATTATGGTGTTGAATATTTATAAGGCTTCAAAACATTTCGCTATGCCATGGTTGTTTAAATAACACAAAAGTGTCATCAACATATCTTCTATAATACACTGGCTTACAAGTGTCTGGACAACTATTTAAAAAATGTTCTTCAAAAAAGGACATAAACATATTTGCAAACAAAGGTACTAACGGGGAACCCATGGCAACTCCATCGACCTGCGAAAAGAGTTGGCCATTAAAAACAAACATGGAGTCTTGCACAGCAAGCTCAAGAAAAGTCTTAAAATAATGTCTGTTAAAACCATAAAATATAACTTGATTGTCATAAAAAATCATATCTAAAATTATATTAATCATTTCATTTAGTGGCACATTTGTAAAAAGAGATTCTACATCAAAACTTGTCATAGTAGACCACCATCTTGTAAAACTATTTGTTGTTGAGATTCATAGCTATTTTTTTAGTGAGAACTGGTTGCACGAGAAATCACTGAGTAAAGAGAGACAAGGTGTTTTGATATTGTATAAGACGGGCTGTTTATAGGCTGCCATAATGGGTCTGATAGGAATTTCATCCTCATGTATCTTTGGTAGTCCATATAGAATGTTAAAAGAAGAACCTCTCACAAAAAGGTTCCGATACGTTGTTTCATTTAAGATACCATCATTTTTTAGTTTTGTCAAAAATCTTTTAATTTTTTCTTCTCTTTTCTAAATGTCCAAAAAAATGTGGTTCACCATGTAACTTAAATTTAGTTTGGTCGGCAAGAATGTTATTAAGCTTATCAATATAGTCTGATTTATTGAGCAGTACAACACCTGTACCTTTATCTGGTTTACAAATAACCAAACTATCTCGTTTGCCTAGATTTTGTAGGATACTCAAATCCTCCATCCTGAAAAAGACGGTATCCAAGACACTCTCAATTTAGTGTAAGTTTTGTGTAAAAGAAAAGGCAACTTATGTTGCAAACCACTTAGGTCATTCATAAAATTACAGCCCCTGAGTCGTTGAAAAAGCATTTCGAAAGGAAAGTAGAAGTTTGTATACTTAGGTCTGTAGGATGGTAAATTGAAATACAAGCCAAATGATAACAAAATCTCTTCTCTTTTGGAGAGAAAAGAGTTAGATATATCAAAAATACATCGGTTTATCTTATCAAAATTAGGAGTAACAACACCTAGTGCTTTCAGTTTCTTTCGATAACGTAGTTGTACAGATGAGACATAATCATTTACAAAATCATTAAAAAGTTCCTGATAAATAAAACGGTCAATAAGAGATAAATCCTGAAAAAGTTTTTCTCGTAGGCGACAAATATTAGTACGTGTATTTTCAATAGGTTCCTGCTTTGTCTCAATCTCCTTCTTAAGTAGTTCGTCCCAGGCATTTCTGTAAAATTCGGTGTGATATAACGAGGTCTTGTACAGCCTGAACCCAACAAACTCAGGGTGTACTCCATTTAAAAGACAATACTGCAGGAAATCCTGATCACATTCGGCTTTCTCTTCTTTCATGGTCGATTTCTCCAGTTTTCTCGAGGTGGACAGGGTCACTGGTGTATAGCAATGTTGGAGGAGTTGCTAAAACGCAAAGAGAAAGACGAAAAGAAGTCGATGCAACATCACGGACGTATCAAGGGATTACAGGTGGAGATATTACATTTGGTGTGCAGCAGGGTACAAAAAACATCAGTTAAAAGGCCATAATTTATTTAGAGACGTTTAGAACATTGCAATGTTCATTATCAATCTGTAAAAGATATAAATAAAAAAATCTTAAAATTTGTACAATAATTTAAAACAAAATAGTAAAAGAATATTAAAACATTATATATTTTATGACAGAAAATCGTTAAAAACGAAAACACTAAAACACAAGACAAACAGTGCTCACCAGACCATCCATAAGAAAAGGTGAAGAACGAATGAGTAAAAATTGGTACCCACCTACGACATCAGTTATGCTAAGAAAACAGGAGAAGCGGAGGTGTTAGAATTTAAAGCCGTTTGACGTATATACATAATTAAACTTATATACATATATATATATATATACATATATCCATAAATGTATATATATATATATATATATATAAATATATATATATATATATATATATGTATATACATATATATATATATATATATATACTGTATAAATATATATATATATATATATATGTATGTATGTATGTATTCATATATTAAAATATGTATATATGTATATATATATATATATATATATATTATATATATATATATATATATATATGTATAAATATTTATTAGTCTAGTGCAGCAAAAAACCCTCATGTGTCAATTCATGTTTGGTGTTTGGTCAGTTTTCTTCACAACGTTGGCCGTTGCAGATTGATGATGATGGGAGACCTTAGTCCGATCGCTCACAACAAACGAACCTAGTATGAGTGGACTTGATGGATACAGTTTTGCGGCTCACCTCGACTGGTACCTCCAATCAGGAAAGGAATATATATATATATATATATATATATATATATATATAAATATATATATATATATTAGATTATCAAACAATAGAGTTTGAGTTAAAATCCCCATTCCTAAATCAGAAATGTCTATGCCTTGAAAAATTTCTGCTACATAGGAAAAATATATGATTTCATGCACGGATACAAAAATGTATCACGAGTCATGAGATATATATTAGAGGGAAATTAGTGGGAAAAGATGATGAGAATTACATCTTGAGCGTAAATGAAAGATTTAAAATTGATCTTGGGAAAGTAAAACCACCAAATGCTGAAGCTAAAATGACATCTGTATTGCACTTCCGTTGGAGCATGATACCTTTTGTGATGGAGATGGAGATGGTTTGGGTCATTGAGTTTTTGAAGGGATTCTCTGATCCCAGGTGAAATAGAGGTTTCATAAGGAGAAAAATATATAAACTTGACTCGGTAGAAAATAACCAACTAAAACTTCGTGTTGATGATTAATTACACCGGTTTACAAAGAAATTGAGGCAAGCACAAAAATACCCGTTTTTACCTAATTTGGGGGTGCTGAATTCCAATTTGAACTTCATTTGTACTCATCACCTATATTTTTTTTTAGATATGAACAGTGTGCATTTTGTGCATATACGGTACATAAAGGCGTATATGCATTCAGGGTTAATTCTAATATTGTGAGACTTATGGCTTATTTTTTAGTTATTATGCACTAAATGTAAGTGATTGCATTACATTATATACATAATTATATATTAAGACGGATTTTGGCAGTTAGGGCAGCAGGTCTCAATACACACTCAGTAGTGCTCTGACAGTCATTGGAAGAGGTAATCTCGCAGGTGGCGCAGGAGGTTGGTGTCCCTCAACTATCGTGTTACACATCTTTTGGGTAGCTAAAGATTGGTATTACATTTGTCAATGTATATTTTATTGCCTTGCATATGATTTAGTTTTACTTTGTTATATTTTCAGGTTCTCCAATGGCTTCAAGCACGTCAAAACATCGAGGATGCCTCAACAAGGCCAATTCTTCCTGCTACGTGTGTGGGGACTTCACAACAGTTGCATAGTGTTGAACCATCACTTCCCTCCTCAGAACTGCCTACTTTCACTATTTTGATTGTAAAATTGGTGATGAGGACAAGTCTTGGGCTCCACACAACTGTTGTAAACTCTGCTACAATGGACTAACTGCATGGTTTAATGGCAAGAAAGCGACTTTCAACTTTGCAGTCCCGATGGTTTGGAGAGAGCCACGAAGCCACGCAGATGATTGTTATTTTTGTTTAACTAATATAACTGGTTTCAATGCATCTTCTAGGAAAAAGATAAAATATCCCAACCTTCCATCTGCTATGAGACCCGTTCCCCATTCAGATGATCTTCCTGTACCCACACCTCCAGTAAATAAGGATCTTCTTTCCTCATCAGATGAAGAAATGCCTTCAAGGGAGGATTCTGCCGAGTCAATATCTTTGGAAGATATTGAGTCTACATATTCAGGAACAAGTGGCAACGAGCCACACTGGATCACGCAAGAAGAACTGAATGATCTTGTTCGTGATTTGTATCTGTCAAAACATCAGTCAGAGCTCTTGGCTTCTCGGCTTAAACAGTGGCTCTAGTCCAGGAAGATGTAAGGATCACCAGTTTCAGGAATCGGAACAAAGATCTTGCTTCCTTTTTTGACATGGAAAAAAGGTTGTGCTACTGCACAAACATAACTGGCTTGTTCGCGTCCCTTGGTTTGCCAAATAATCCTTCAGACTGGCGTCTTTTCATAGACTCTTTCAAGCGAAGTCTCAAGGCTGTGCTTCTGCACAACGGGAATAAATATCCCAGCATTCCGATTGCATACTCTGTCCATTTAAAGGAGTTCTATGACAATATGAAGCTTCTTTTAGAAGGTATTAAGTACAGCGAGTACCAATGGAGTCTGTCTGGGGACCTCAAGGTCATTGGTCTTCTTATGGGTATGCAAGTACTGTTGTTTTCTCTGTCTCTGGGATAGTCGAGCTGTATCCCAGTATTACAAGCAGAAAGACTGGGGGTCTAGAAGCACTTTTGTTCCTGGCAAACACAGCGTCAAGGGGAATCCTCTGGTGGACATCAATAAGGTGATTCTTCCTCCTCTTCACATCAAGCTTGGTTTGATGAAGAATTTCGTGAAGGCGTTGGACAAAAATGGTGCTGCCTTCCAACACTTGTCTACTGTGTTCCCAGGTGTTAGTGCTACTAAACTTAAAGAGGGCATCTTTGTCGGACCTCAGATCCGAGAAATGCTGAAGGATACTGATTTTGAGGAGCTTCTTAACTCAAAGGAATTGAGAGCATGGGAAGCATTCAAGTCAGTCTGTAGTGGTTTCCTTGGTAACACACGCGTACCAGATTACCAAGCCTGTATTGAAAAGTTGCTAAAGTCTTACGAAGATATGGGGTGCCGAATGTCACTCAAGATTCATTTTCTCCATCCCCACCTCAACTTCTTCCCGCCAAACCTTGGATCAGTGAGTGATGAGCATGGAGAAAGATTCCACCAAGACATTACTAAGATGGAGAGCAACTATCAAGGCAAATGGAACCCCAGCATGATGGGAGACTTCTGCTGGATGCTCTTGCGTGACATCCCGGAGGCAAAATACACCAGATCTTCTAAGAAAATACACTTTTGACTGTCTGGGGCACTGTGAATTGTGTAATTGTGTCATCCAAGTATATTGATTCAATCAGTGTTCTTTATCTATCCTGTTTTATCTGTTATAAGCTGCTGCAACTCTTGAAATGTGCACATATATTCTTTGTTTATACTAAAATGAGACTATTTAAAGCCAGAAAACTAGAGGTGATAGCGCCAAACTATTTATAAATTTGAATTCAGCACACCCAAAGTAGCAAAAACTACCTATCCCCATTCTTGCCTCAGACCAATTTATTTTTTTTTCTTTTTGGTAAACCAGTGGTATTAATTATATCGAATTTACTGTCTCCTTCCCGGCTTCTTCCATAAGTCAACTCGGCTGTAAATACTGACAGAATCTGATTGGAACAATAGAAATATCTTGGGGATTCCAACATCAATACTCCAAGTCTCGCTCAAGATCTGTAAGACTATACCCTTTAGAGTATCATTCCTTGTACAGAAGTTATCTTGAATTTTTTGCAAATGTTGTATATGGATACGAATATATTCGTGCATATATATATATATATATATATATGTGTGTGTGTGTGTGTGTGTGTGTATGTATATGTGTGTGCGTTTGTGTGTCTGTATGTGCGTTTGTCTTACTTCTAACTGCAATCGTACAGTTTAACCCAAAAAAGAAACAAAGTAAATAGAAATAAATTACTATGTTTCGACCAATACACATTGGCCAATTCTTTGGAGCGAGGTGCTCCCAGGAGCTCCTGTGACCAACTGCACATATTTGAAAGAGGGTGTTGTAACAGCTGTTACAAAATTGAGAAAATAAAAATAAACAATATGATCCTCTTATAATACCATAAACTTAATACCCAAAACAATAGTTAAGTTAGAGAAATACATCTTTACGAAAAAAAAAATTGTATGGATGGAAGACACGCGTTAGCCATGGTACATATAGCTGTTCTCGGGGAACAACACACCAAAATTTACACTCTAAAATTAAGATATTGTACCTAGTCTTCCATTTGAGAGACAACTCAGGCATACCATCCTATCTCTCTCTCTCTCGCTCTCTCTCTCTCTCTCTCTCTCTCTCTCTCTCTCTCCCTCTCTCTCTCTCCTCATTTCCTTTCAACTATTCCTGTTGTAGTTCATAGTATCCTGCTTTTTTCAAATGTGTTTATAGCTTTAGTAATAATAATGATAATAATAATAATAATAATAATAATAATAGAAATAATTATTATTATCATTATTATAATTATAATTATAATAATGGTAATATTAATTATTATCATTATAATAATAATAATAATAATAATAATAATAATAATAATAATAATAATAATAATCAGTAATTTCTGACTTCCGTCAAAGGTTAATAGATTCATCTATGACCAAAGATCTACATATGAAAATTTCGTCAAAATCCGTCGAGTGCTTTTGACGTAATCCTGTCCACAGACACAAAGGCAAACAAACTATTAAATGAATAAACTTGAATCTGGATCCGGATCTAGATCATCTCCAAATTTTAATTGGGTCGTCCATGTCCTAAGATCTAACTATCGTGAAAATTGCGTCAAAATCTATTTCGTAGTAATGACGTAATCTTGTCCAGAGACAAAATGAAAAATAAATAAACTAGAATATCGATCCGGATCCGTGTTATCCCCAAAATTAAATAGGTCGTTCATAACCTAAGATCTATCTGCGGTGAAATTTCCTCAAAATTCGTTGAGTAGTTTTGACGTATTCTTTAATATGGTGAAAAAAGCAATTTTGAATCTAGAATCGGGATCCATATCATATCCACACCTTAAGGAGTCGTCCATGACCTAAGATCTATCTGTGGTGAAAACCTAGTCACAATCCGTTTTTTAGTATTGACGTAATCCTGTCCACAGACACAATGACAAATAAATTGTTGAACAAAAAACTAGAATATGGAACCGCATCCGGATCATCAATAAAATTTAATGGTTCCGTCAATGACTAAAGATCTATCTGCGGTAAAATTTCATCAAAACCCGTCGAGCAGTTTTTACATTATCCTGTCCACAGACTCACAGATAATGCAAATCGGTATTTAGAATCCTTATCCGGATCAGCTCCAGAATTTAACGGGGTCGTCCTTGACAAAAAGTCTATCCTTGGTAGAAACTTCATCAAAATCCGTACAGCAGTATTTACGTATTCCAGTCTACAGGCAAACGTCTACAGACATACAAATAAATAAACCGGCTCGATCGCAGTATAATATTAATAATAATAATAATAATAATAATAATAATAATAATAATAATAATAATAATAATAATAATAATAATAATAATAATAATAATAAGTTTGCAAAACAGCTGTGATATCACACAACATTAATACTCCTATGATGGTATACGTTTCCTTTGGTCTGATTACTCAATTGATGTCGCAGTAAATTAGCACAGGAACTGACATATTTCAACATCAAATGTCACAATCTGAGATGTTGTATATAACCTTTCCTGACTCTCAGCTCTGTCATCTGAAACTCCTTGGATTGTCATAAATTTGACCTTTTCTCATATTTGGGAGATCCAATGCTTAGGTCAATATCAGTACTTTCACCCGTATCACTGACGATACACCTTATTTAAATTGTAATTTATTGTCTTTATAAAAATGATGAAAGCTACTTACTTTTCCACAGTTGTAATACTCTTTTCATCTTTCTTCGGATGGCAGGTTCGAGTATGTTGGTCTACAGTAGCTCATTATATTTGCTTTAATCTATTTTATTAACTTAGGGTCCTCCAATATGCTGGACCAACTGATATAAAAAAGAAAATAAATCATACATCTACAACAGTCTATTCCCATTCATTATAAAAGTTGCCTTGATTTTTATGTTACGAAGTTCAATATTTTTTTTTCATCTGAGTTGATAGATCTGTTCTATGAATTGATTTTATACCCTGCTGAATATTTCACCTCTAAAATAAGTGATAATCATGAGGCTGGGTAAATCACGTGACTAATTGCCTTCGCAAAAAAAATTTGGATTTTGAGAAGGGTATGTATTCACACCTGTCGTCATTATTTATTCATAGTGAGTAACTTTACACAAAAGCTACTGTACCTGTTTTGACCAAACTTGGAAGTCATGTTGGGTATGTCCCAAGGATGAATCTCTAACATTTTGGAAAAAGTACAGTATGTTGAAAATAATAGCAATGTTAAGTATATGGAAAATATTTTGTTAATTACTTTATGATTGTGAAAAACATGACGCAAAAATACAGGACCAATTTCAATGAAACTTTGTGAACATGTGGGTTATAACCCAATGACAAATCCATTAGATTTTAAAAGAAAAATACATCGCAGTACAAGTGCGCAGCCGAGTTGAAAGCAGAATAACATTACTTGGCAGGGCAAAGGCATGCTTTCTAATGAGCGCCCATTTAGCTAGCTATGCTATTATGACTTTTTACAAGATAAAATCTAGACAGACGCAATTGGACTTGAAACGTCTAATTGACTGTTTGATTGATTTGAGATTTTCTGACTTCCTTACATCTAAGGTGAAACAGTTGAAGATGGTGATGATATATATATATATATATATATAAATATGTATGTATATATATACACACACACACATATATATATATATATATATACATATATATATACACAGTATATATATATATATATATATATATGTATATATATATATATTATATATATATATATATATATATATCTTTATATATATATATATATATATGTATATATAGTATATATATAGACAGTTATGAGAAATCCAATTCATCCTCAAACCTCATTAGATTGCAATCAGATTCCTTTCTACATCAGCCGATCCTCCACTTAATCAGCGAATGTAAGCTTCCACTTATCCCAAGACTTCCCAGTTCCTCTTCATATATATATATATATATATATATATATACATATATATTATTATTATTATTATTATTATTATTATTATTATTATTATTACTACTTGCCCAACTACAACCCTAGTTGGAAAAGCTAAATGGTATAAGCCCAAAGGCTTCAACAGGGAAAAAAAGCCTATTGAGTAAAGGAAATAAGGAAATAAATAAATGATGAGAACAAATCAACAATAAATAATTCTACAAACGGTAACAACGTCAAAACAGATATGTCATATAAAAACTATAAAAAGACTTAGTCAGCGTGTTTAACACAAAAACATTTGCTGCAACTTCGAACTTTTGAAGTTCTAATGATTCATGTACCCGATTAGGATGATCATTCCACAACTTGGTCAAAGCTGGAATAAAACTTCTAGAATAGTGTGTATTATTGAGCGTCATGATGGAGAAGGCCTGGTAATTAGAATTAAGTGCATGCCTAGTATTACGAAGAGAATGGAACTGTCCAGGAATATCTGAATGTAAAGGATCATCAGAATTCTGAAAAATCTTATGCAACATGCATAATGAACTAATTGAACGACGGTGCCAAAGAGTAATATCTAGATCACGAATAAGAAATTTAATAGACCGTAAGTGTCTGTCCAACAAATTAAGATGAGGATCAGCAGCGGAAGACCAGACAGGAGAACCATACTCAAAACAAAGTAGAATGGAAGAATTGAAACACTTCCTCAGAATAAATTGATCTCGCAAATCTTGAAAGACTCTCCCCATAAGCCAATTTCTTATGCAATTGAAGAAGACACAGACCTAATGTGTTTCTCAAAAGTAAATTTGCTGTCGAGAATCACACCTTAAATTTTAAAAGTCACACAAAGTAAAAGAAACATTATCAATACTGAGATCCGAATGTTGAGAAGCCACTGTCCTTAACCTACTTAAAATCAGTTTTGTTAGGATTCAACTTCATACCCCATCATTTGCATCATGCACTAACTTTAGGTAGATCTCTATTTAGGGATTCACCAACCCCAGTTCTACATTCAGGGGATGGAATTGATGCAAAGAGAGTAGCATCATCTGCATATGCAACAAGCTTGGTTTCTAGGCCACACCACATGTCATGAGCATATACTCTGAATAGTAATGGGCCAAGAACATCACCCTGTGGAACACCAGATATCAGAATCCTATACTCGCTATGGTACCTATCAATAACTCTTTGAGATCTATTACTTGAAAAATCAATAATAATGCTAAGAAACGATCCACCCACTCCCAACTGTTTGAGTTTGAGAGCAAGGGCCTCATGATTATTCCGGTCAAGGCAGCACTAAAATCAAGGCCAATCTTACAAACTTCCTGACCACAATCAAGGAATTTCTGTACAGCATTGGAGATTGTAAGAAGGGCATCACACGCTCCATGGCCTTTACGAAAACTAAATTGCAAACTAGGGAATAGATGATTACTTTCAGCAAACCTATTAAGACGTTTTGCCGGACGTTCAAAAGCTTTAGATAATATGGGAGTTATCGAAATTGGGCAGTAATCAGTTGGACTTGAGCTACCACAAACTCATTTACATAGTGGAGTAACATTATCAATTCCCCAACAAGTGCTAAGAGTTGCTCTTCTTGCTAACTTGCGCAAAATAACAGATAACTTTGGAGCTTAGAAATCAGCAGTCTTTATAAAAAAACAAAACAAAAGAAAAGTACCATTAGGGTGTATACCTTCATAAACATCAAGGTCCATCAACAGTTTTAATTTCACGAGATCGGAAAGCGAAACTAGTTAGTTTAGCCTGAGGAAAACAGAAATGAGGAAGTTCAAGTTCTTCATTACTCGGTTTACTGTCAAAAACATCAGCCAAAGGGGTTGTATTTCCTTTGGACAGTGAGTGACTGAGCCATCTGGTTTAAGTAAAGGAGAAGCTGTTGCATCTACACGAAAGAGTACATATTTAAGGGTAGACCACCATTTATGTTCCTGAGTTGTATCAGAAAGGGTTTCTTTTATGGTTAAAGTTAATTCCTTTTCAGTTGAAGCATAACCTCTCTGAGTAAAAGCTCCAAACTGAGTACAGTTATTCCAGGTAAATTATGATATGTTACCCTTCCAAAGATGAGAGGCCTCCTGCTTCTCCAAATAAGCAGGTTTACATTCATCATTAAACACCAGTCTGTCCTTCAATTGGTATCATAGCACACGAGAAGTGGTACGCCTATCAATTATGTTGACTAGATTCTCATGCAAAGGGACAACAGGAATAACACTACTATATAATTTTGACCAATTCAAGCGCGTAAGATCATGCAAAATCCCATTCCACTCTGCTTGAAATTCAATATAAATTTTACAAGAGTATGATACATCAGGGACAGGCTGCTCAGTCTTCACTACTAATGAAATCTAGGCATGATCAGATGTCCCTAGTGGAGAGCCAACCTTACTTGTTATAACGCCAGGGGAGTCAGTGTATACGAGGTACAAGCAATTACCAGACTTGTGAGTAGCTTCACTTATTACTTGTTCACAGCCTGATTCAGAGTCAAAGTTTAAAGCTCTTAAGCCATGGCGATCGGTAGGAGGAATAGAACTTAACCACTCCCTTTAGTGAGCATTGAAATCACCAACACAGACAAAACAAGTCTTTCTATCACCTTCTTGTAACTTAAACATAATGGTAAGAAGACAATCGAAGATGGAATCATCAATGTCTGGATTCCTGTAGATCGAACAAAAATTAAAGTTGTTATGCCTGCTACAAACTTTTATTACCTGAATCTCATGACATCCACATTCATAACAGGATTTATGAGAAGCAGGGTACTCAGTCCTAATATACACCACCATTCCCCTGGCTCTAGGGATTGCATCACGTTTCAACATTATTGGCTTCTTAAAACCAGTTATAAGGAACTCAGATGAGTGCCTCATATTAGAAACAAAAGTTTCTGAGCACAAAAGAATATGATACTGTCTGGACGCAACTGTAAGGTATTGAATATTTGCATGAAGACCACGAATATTGCAATACAGAAGAGGACATTGATGAAATCTAGGGCGTACTGGTCCTGTATTTCGCTTAATGTCCCCAAACAGCGTAAGAATTAATGGTAATAAAAGAGACATCATACTTAAAAACTAGATTAACTACAGTATATATATATATATATATATGCGTGTGCGTATAGTATAACAACATATAGAAGCATACATATATTCACATAATGTAATTATACATATAATCATTACATATACATATACATACATACATATATATATATATATATATATATATATGTTTGTGTAGGCCTACATTTGTGTATGTGTTTATAACTTATAATATCCACATTCATAGGAATATTTGACTATGCCTGATTGAGATTTAAGTTAAACTCAAGCTTGATTTTTTTTTTTTTTTTTTTGTAGTGACTGTAAACTTATCATCCTTGTGAGCTAAGAATAAACGGTTTACAGGAGCCTATAGGTCTATCTTTGGAGTTTTCAGTAGCCATTGCATGGCTCTCCATAGTCGTAGCTTGGGTAGAGAGGGAGTTGGGCGCTAATCATATGGGAATATAAAACTGAAGAGAGAGAGAGAGAGAGAGAGAGAGAGAGAGAGAGAGAGAGAGAAGGAATATTAATGGGGAGAGACACAGATGAGATGAGATAAAATATTATATATAAAACTGACGACCAAAAGAGAGAGAGAGAGAGAGAGAGAGAGAGAGAGAGAGAGTGTCCTATTGATATAGAAATGACTCTTGGATAGAAACACAGATGAGATGAGAAAAAAAAATATTTATATTTCAGGAATAATATTAAAATGGATGTTTCAAACCTAAACTATGATATAAGCTTAGAAAAACAAGAAAATGAGAGATAAGATAAATTATTGTGGCTGAGTGTACCCTCTAGCAAGACAATTCTAACTCAAGACAGTTAAAAGCCCTAGTACATACTGTAGGTTATGGCACAACTCAAGACTAGAGAACAATGTTTTGATTTAGGAGTGTCCTTCCCCTAGAAAAGTTTCTTATCATAGCTAGAAAGTCTCATATACCCTAACTATGAGAAATGTGGCCACTGATCAATTATATACAGTAGAGTAGTTAACATCTTGAGCGAAAAAGAATTGCTTGGTCATCTTAATGTTGTCAGGAGTATGAGTACGGAGAAGAACGTGGAAAGAATAGCCTAGGCTATTCGTTGTATGTACAGTTAAAGATTAAATGAACCGTAACCACACACACACACACAGAGAGAGAGAGAGAGAGAGAAAGAGAGAGAGAGAGAGAGAGATTCAATGGAGTTCTCTCTGACCATTCATAGGACCTAATATCTCTTTAGCGGTAGTATCTGAACGGGTGGCTGATGATCTTAACAAGCTACTACCTATAAAAAGAATGTTTTCAGTCTGTTGGAACCCTCCCTGCATGGTGATATACTGGACTGGAATTCAAGACCCGCTGAAGCTAAGTAGTCTATTGTAGTGTCTTTTACCTAACCACCTTATAGGTCTAACTGCAGCTACTGTACGGCCCTCCTGGTCCTAGATTTTATGGAGAGGCGGCTGGTCAGTCTCTAGGCCAATAAACTATTAGGGCATTGCCGTTGTCCTAGCCTCGGCCATTCATGAATGACCTTTGAATCTTTAAACCTTTAAACTGAAACGAATTCCATAAAAGTTATTGGAGAATCATGATCAATCTTCTTCATTCATGCATTGAAGCACAAACGTGGATTCTGTAATTGCATGGAATGGAATATTAGATTGCCAGGTGGTTAAACTTATAATTGTGAACATATGTAAATGAGAGAGAGAGAGAGAGAGAGAGAGAGAGAGAGAGAGAGATGTGTATAATTGATAAACAGACAGGAGAATCCTATTTTCCAACTATCTCAATTTCCTTTTTTATAATACATTTTCATCAATATCATAAGATTCACAGCTTCGTAATATGTTTTATAGATTAGGAAAAAATTATTTCCATATATTTTTAATCACTTTGGCTTTAATTCCTAATTATAGAAACACTATCATGATACAAAACCCTGTGATTCAGAGAAATTTAATATATATCAATTGGAAAATATTTCAAGCTTTGTTTTATTTCAGATTTTAGTAAATGTCATAATATAGGAGAATTTCAGTATTTTTTAAGTTTTGACGGAGGAAAATTACGTTTGAATGAATCTTATAATGAAATGAGTGAAAAATAAATGAGCTATAATCTGTTTCATCCTAGCTGGCAAATGGAGCCGAACCACTGTTTGAAAGCTCGTCGCTGACTGGCTGTTGGTTCAGGCATCCTCACTTCCCGCTGATCGAAGACAAAGCGAAACATTAGTAACGTCTTTGCCTAGCGATCTGCTGCACTGGGGTTCGAGACCCGCTCAAGGTTGATACTTTCTTGTGATATATGCAACCTCACCATCCTTGTGAGTTTAGGATGGGTGTTTCGGGGAAACTTATAGGACTTCCTCTTGTGTCATCAGTAGCCATTCCCTAGACCTAACATGAAGGAGAGATGACTTGGGTGCTGATCATATCTATATATCACCAGTCTATAGGGTATTGTCGTTGTCCTTTGCCTCTCCCCTTCACAAGTGGCTTTTAAATATAGATTTAAACCTTTAAGGCTCGCTTCACAGAAACGTATTTTTATCGGACGGAGATATA
>NC_090753.1:24504508-24509508 GCF_036898095.1 Palaemon carinicauda | reverse complement strand
GCAGAATCAAAGCAAAGATAATCGTAACAATTAATGGTAACATTTAGATGAGAGAGAGAGAGAGAGAGAGAGAGAGAGAGAGAGAGAGAGAGAAACGTCAACACTATTAACATAACCTCAAGCGAAACAATAATTACCTCAGCATTACAAGATGTGCACTAAAATCAAGTCGTGAATGCAACACCAACCTAAAATCACATACAAAATATAATTTTGCAAATATGAAATCAATGCACGTCTAAGTGCAGTAAAATAAAACAGAAGTTGGTATCATCTTATAAATGCAGAATCAAAGCAAATATAATTATACATAATCGTTCATCCAGACAGGGGCCGCTCTCTTCCTTGGAGGCCGTACCTCTGGCGCTGATGGAGGAAACTTAGGCTCATGAGCCACTTCGTCGTCAGTAGGAGTGGCTCCTCTTGTCTCATTGACAGGCAGTTCACTGACCTTGAGGTGTCTTTTGGTCCTTATCGACGGGACGCCCACTACCATCTAGTCTATGATATACTGTCTATGAGGTCGTTGCTCGAATATGATTCCCAGCCTGTACCAGGCCTTGGTCATCTGGTTCTGAACCCTAACGTGCCTGCCTGGCTGTAAGGGCATTAGCCTCCCCGTCACTGCCGCTTTCAATTATCTTCTCATTTATCTCTGCTACCTGTACTTCTCTTTTTCTAATGGATTTTCTCCTGTGTTTGTCTATCATATAGTTGAGTTTTGCAGTCGGTAAAACATCCCGTAGCTGTCTCCTAGTTGTCAATTGCGCCGGAAATTTATTTATACCCCCTAATAGCGTGTTCAGGTATTGTAGCATAGCAATGATACCTTGTTGTTATCGAGGCTTCCAATCCCGTTGATGATTGTTCTAATTATCCTTTTTGCGGACTTAACTGCGGTCTCCGCCTCTCCCATTTGACTGCGGGTAGTGGGCCTGTAATAAGCCATCATCCTCTTCCCTCATCAGGTTGGTGCCGCCGTCTGTAGACAATTGTTTTGTCATGGACCTTTGTAGATGAGGTGCCATTGGGGAAGTGGGCTATTTCTAGCCAGCCTGTAAGCCTGTCACAATATGCCATATACATGTATCCTTCGAGCTGAAATAGGTCCATGACAGTCTGCTGGAATGGATTCTCTAGGGCAGGGATCATTTTCATTACTTCGGCAGGCAGTGATGGTGTGTGGCCATCGCACGATGTACATCGGGAACGATGATGCTGGAGGTCACCCTAGATGCCCAGCCAATAGACTGAATGTCACGCTCATCTCAACATTCAACATTGTATCTACGCCTTGATGTTCAGCATGGAGGTTGGCGGTTATCTGATGGCAGAGCCCTTCGGGAATGACAAGGCGGATGAAGTTTTTGTTGAAGCAGTATGTGACCAGGTTGCCAGATATAGAGAGACGTTCTCTGATGCCCATAGAAGGGCCTCAAACAGGCAATTTCTTAGATTTTCTTTGGGTTCCAGTCCCCTGCAGTAACTCGAGCGACTAGTAGCTGATATGTGGGGTCGTCCTGGGCTGCCTCTTCAACAGTTTTCTCGTCTATGTTGTACTTCTCTTGTCGGTTTTCTGTGATTGCTGACACCATAGCAATCGTTAGTTTTTTGTTGAAGCTCGCATCCTGTCTATCTGGCACCGTCCTCAGGCTTGGAGAATCTAGAGAGGAAGTCAGCAGCATAATTTCACTTGCCTGGTAGGTATCTAACATTGAAATTATACAATGATGTTTTCTCCTTTAATCTAAACAGTCTGGAGTTGATGATATCGCTGAGACTTCTATTGCCTAGTAACTTGACTAAAGGGCGGTGGTCCGTGACAATAGTTAAGTTCGGGCAGCCCAATAAGAATAACCATGCCTTTTTTAAGCACCAGGCCACTGCAAGGGCTTCCCCCTCCACAGCTGCATACCCAGACTCGGCGGGCGTGAGAAAACGACTGCCACAATGCAACTATTTTTCCAACCATCTCTACAGCAGAAGGGGGTTTTGACGGAGGTACAACTGCAATATTGTTGAAGGATGACGAAGCCCACACCCTCCTTACTCCAGTCAGTGACTGCAACAGTCAGCCACAGCTTATCGTAGTAGGTGAGTCCGTCCTGGCCAACTTGCAGACGATGTCTTGCACTTGACGAAACTTCTCTGAAGGTACTCATCCTAATAGACCTGTTTCCCGAGGGCTTCTTCAGCAGGTCTCTAAAATGGGTCATGATGGGAGCTGTTGTCAGGAAGGAGCCAGCTGATTGAAAAAAACCATATCAAGACCTCATGTCAGATATTGTGGGCTTTTAGGGCATAGAAAAACTTTTGATAGCAGATAAATAATCTACTGAAGCCTTGTAGAGTCACGACCGACATCGAATCCGACGAATTCCAGTTCTTTCTTGCAGAACTTGAATTTTTCTGGTTTCAAAGTGATGCCTTGTATGCACAGACTACGAGGAAGTCATACACATGAGAAAAGGCGCTTTCTACGCTCAAATCATACAGAAGTGTGTCGTCCACACACTAAAACTTCCTGGGTACTTCTTCAATTGCATCATCGAAACAGCGTGTATATGTGTTGGCGGCAGAACAATGTCCATTGGTGTCCTTCGGTACTGGTACCTGCCCCAAGGTGTGATGAATGTGGTTAGGGGTATTGCTTTCCTTGTCTAGTTCTACCTGGTGAAATCCTAATAGGCGTCGGCCACAGTCTTGTATGAGCAAAGGGTAATGCTGGAAACCATATCGAAGGGCGTAGGGTATGGTGGCGTCTCCCTTCTAAAACTTGCATTGAGTTTTTGGTAGTTGACAGTATGTCTTGGGTTTCCCCGTTTTCTTGGCCATGACCACCATGCGTGAAAACCATTCTGTGGGCTCTCCAGGGGGAGCTCTTTGTAAGACCCTCTCTCTTGATGTCCTCCTCCAACTGGGCTTTCACCTCCTTTTCCTAGTGCTTAGGTACTGACGCAGGTGTGTGGCAGGCGTAAGGAACTGTGTAAGGGAATAAGTGGATACGGTGGGGTTCCCCATCAATTACCGGAGGGATTCTCTCTGGTGTTAAAAGTCGTACTTGAAAAATGGGCTAGTAACCAGTTTTCTGATCTGGTAATATTCTCCTCACTAGGGGAGAAACGGAATGGCCGACGGTCTCACAGGTTGATTGGTCGCTTCGGCTATGTATGGGTTGCACTTGCTGCTGTGGGGGCAGAGTCCGTGAAGGGGGCATGGTTAAGAAATGTTTCTGGAACACGACCAAGTTTCTTGCAAGCATCCAGGTATAAGTAAAAATCAATGGAGGACTTTACAAAGTATACCTCCTGGGTTCTGTTCCTCCCTTTGTATTCTATGGTACAAGAGGTCGACCCTAAACACTTCAAATGCAGTTTGGCAAAGTCTCGCAATCCACCCTTTAAGCTCAGCTTAGCTGGTTTTATGTTCAACGTCGCAAGAATAGCGGGTCCCTCAACACAAACCTGGGCACCAGTGTCGGGCACCGCTCGGACACAGTACTACTTTCCCGAGTTGGCCAAGCATACATCAACCCGAATAGTGGGTTGCCGGGAAGGCCCATACCGCAACCTTGCCTCTGCCTCTACGACAACGCAATCACTGCACCCGTTATGTCCGACTTCGCTGCCAGACCACTAACGTTATTCCTAGCTCTCCGCCCTCTGCAACCCTTCTACAGGTGACCGGTTTTACCGCACCCGTAACATGTAATTTTTCTTGCGGGACATGAGGAATACCCAGGGGTATGACGAGTACCACAATTACCACAAAGACGTGATTGCACTTTAACAGAGGTGCTCCTGTCACAATTAGTAAGAACGGCTGCCAACTCCACCTCGTGTTCCTCTTCGATTCCACCGACAGCAGCTGCTCTAGGGGAGCTGTTAAGCCATGCCTTATTACGAAGGGCGTCATCACGGGGGCCCTTGAATGCACTGGACATGACTCTGAGGGAGTCAATATCACGGACATTATTGCATGATTGAAACACTCGCCTTTTGAGCACTTTATCACTTAGGCCTACCTTGAGCTTACGCAAAAGCATATATTCAGATAAATCATGATTGCAATTAGGACATGTGAATGCACAATCAGTAGCCTTTTCCGTACACTTAATAAAATAATCATTGAAAGACTCACTAAGCTCTTGGGCCAAATAAAAAAAAACTTGAGCCATTGCACCGCTTGGTTAGAGGCTTTCACTACCATTTGTATAACCGCTTTGAATGCCCCTTCAGTAGACAGAGCATTCCACTGGGCGTCAGTATACCTAGAATCGAGGGCACGTTGCAATATTGGAACACAATGCAGCCTTATATGATGAACTGCCTCGTTAGGCTTCAACTTGCATAGTTGCAACCAACACTCCATTGACCGTTTCCAAGACCTGAAGGCTGCAGGGGACACCTTGGTTGGGGGAGATTGGTACCCAGGAGTGACAACGCTATTATCTCAGCCTGAACATTCTGGATGGCATGTTGCTGGGTTTGTAACACGTGGTGAGCCTACAGCATGGAAGCCGGCAATACCCTGAAGCTGATTCAAGAGGTTCCTGTCCTTGCAATCCGGCTCCTAGGGGAAGCAACGAGGGTCCTCTCGGCGGTGGTGCCATGCTGTGCCATGGTTATTACTGTATGTCCTCTTTTTATTTTCTTTCACTGCGCCATGTAAGATCTTAAGCTAGGGAGGATCAGGAAATGATAGTCAGCATGATTTCGTATCTTCATTGCAACTGATACACAGCGGAAGGAAATACAGATAGCCTGTGATGTGGACAATGTCGTCACTATGTGGGCAGAGCTTAGGTGCTGCAAGCAGCCTAATCTTAACACATCTTACAGTTTTCAACTGTCAATATATGTATGTATCCACACACACACACAAAACTTACACACACACTTACGCACATAGTTATATATATATATATATATATATATACTGTATATATATATATATATATATATACAGTATATATATATATATATATATATATATATTAT
>NC_090753.1:24497008-24499508 GCF_036898095.1 Palaemon carinicauda | reverse complement strand
TTTCTTCATGTAACTGTTGGTCCAAAGACCTCACTACCAACTGACAGATTTATATTCTTAATATCACACCATTCTTCTTTAATTTTCTGTTGTTCTTGTCTTAAAGTGTCTAAAGCTGCAAATTAAGTCCTACATTAAATACCAAATGTTTCTCTGTGCTTTTCCTGTAAAAAATAGTTGTATCAAACCTAGGTATTTCATCTATCTTTCTCTTGGCTGCTTTCAGTTTTAATTTCAGTGTGGCAATGAGGAGCTGGTGATCACTACCAATATCTGCACCTCTATTGATTTTTACATTTCTCAGAGTCCTCATTCTTTCTTTATTAATGGCAATGTGATCTATCTGATTTTGGTAATTGCCACATGGTGAAGTCCATGTATACTATTAATGCTCCTGTGTTGGAAAAGATTCCTTACAATGATTAGCTTTTTTGATGAACAGAAACTCATGAAATGTGCTCCAATTTTATTTGCAACTTCGCCAAGACCCTCGACATCCATCACATTCTCTATCTCTTGATTATTTCTCCAAACTTTTGCATTGAAGTTGCCAATCATAATTTTCATATCTCTCTCTAGGATCTCATCCTTTTCATTCTGCAGTTCTTCAGGGTATTCATCTTTCTTTTTTTTTCAGGGAAATCATTTATTGAGGCATAGCAAACTATGATACTCAATATTGCACTGCTTTGATTTGAACTTTGCTTGTAACAATCTACTACTTACTGCTCTCCACTCGCCTCATACCTTTTTTCCTCTTGGTGTCATCATCATTCCTACCCTTTTTCTTCCAACTCCATCTATATATATATATATATATATATATGTATATATATATATATATATATATACATATATATATATATATATATATGTGTGTGTGTGTATATATATATATATATATATATTGCCAATCCCCTTACAATGTGTTTCCCTTAGTGCCAAGATATTAAAACTATAGTTCATAAATTTACTCTGCACTTGCTGTAACTTCCCAATCTGATTTATGGTTTTAACATTTTAGATACCAATTTTAGATTTTTCTTTTATAATTATAAACTGGAAGATTCTTAGCACCCCACTACGGCCGTCACTGGGGTCCATTCTTTCATCTTCTCTTTCCTTGACTGACTATATCCATAGTGGATTCATTGGCTAAATACATCAAAGGATAGCCAGTTCCTTGTGATGTGCAGTGCCTATCTAACTAAGGCAAGTGATCCCTGCCGGTCCATACTAATTCTAATAAGATCAACCACCAGGCAACAGGATTAAAAGCTGAAGAGACTGTTTGTCCATCGCCTTAAACTCGATCTGTCACCATGCTGCTAGTAACTTCATCGAGATTTATTCCTTCTACACCCAAAGCTTGCATTACTCCACCAAGCTGTTCATCCACTTATACAAGTATAACCGTTGGCAAGAATGGATTGCTAAGATATACCACCTAGTACAGTATATATAATAATATTCCTATTTAATACACTTTCAAAAGTTAAAACTTGTCTTCGGTTGTTAACACTTGCTTTGTCTAGCACGAACTGGGAAATAACATTTGGTGTAAAGGTGTCTTCATATAAAGAGTATATTGTTGAGTATTATGTCCGTTTGGTGTTCAAAAGGTACAGACTGGTTTTGGAGTAAGACTTTAATCTTATCTATCAACTGCTGTACAATATTCTGACGATTTACGAAAGAAGTTAGTTTATGAAAATTTTGTATTTACTAGGAAATTGTGTATTTAAGTTTCTGTTAGTTTGACTTTAGTAATGTGTTGGCTATTAGATGGTGTTATTGTTTAACCCACGAGTGACATAGCCTCCCATAGCAGTGTAAAGAAGTAGCGTGTGTAAGTGTGACTTTGGGAATTTCCTTTTGTTTCTATGTTAATGTGATTGTAGAGTTGTTTATTTTGATATTATATTTCTTCTTGTTAGAGTTTCACCTGGTTTACAACCGGGTTTATGGATTAACATAATAAACCGTGTAAACGAAAACATATGAGACTTACTCTTCGTGCTAGCTGTTGTCTAGCCATGAATAATACGTCCGTCATATTATATGTATATGTACTGTATGTATGTCTAAGTATATTTATAACGACTGTATAACCTAGTATCAACAAAGCATACCAATTGCTCTCATTCCTATTCTAATTTTCGTATTTCTGTTAGTCACTTAATTGCATATGCAGGCTATATATGTTTATATGTACATACTCATAGAATGATTGATTGGTTTAAAGTTTTCAGGCATCCTGACATCTGAGGTCATTGACGCCGGTAACATTTAATTTATGTATACAAAAATAAAAAAAATAAAATAAAATAAAAAATAAAAGAGTATTCAATTAAAATCATAAAAGTTGAATGTCATAAAAGTAAAATATTTTTCAGAAGACCTGCTTCTGAAATAAATCTAAAAAGGCCACTTACATGGTAGGTGACATCATTTCCAAGAATCTTGGCAAGGATGAACCTGCCACCCTCACCTCGAGCCT
>NC_090753.1:24489508-24492008 GCF_036898095.1 Palaemon carinicauda | reverse complement strand
AAGTCTATGCTGGCTTTCGAAATCCCGAAGCGCTTTCTCACCGCTAGGGCGAGAAAATCATGAGCTGCAGGGTCTGGGTTTTCTGTAATGAAGCGCAGACAGTCGACTTCTGGACTCGCTGGGTCAGAACTGGATGTGGTAGCTGCACGAACTTCATCTGTAGTTCCAACGCCAAGGGGAACCACATGCTGTTCGCCCACTTGTGGGCCACTATTGCCGCTACCCCCCTTGAAGGATCTCAGTTTGTTGAGGACCCTCAACAGAAGGTTGTGAGGAGGGAACAGATAAATCCTGGACCATCTGTTCCAGTCGAGGGACATTGCGTCCACTGCTTCCGCTAAGGGGTCCTCGTACGGGGACACGTACAGGGGCAACTTCTTGTTGTCTTTCGTCGCAAAGAGGTCTATTTGCAGTTTTGGGACTTGATTCAGAATGAAGGAAAATGATCCTGCGTCTAAGGACCATTCCGACTCTATCGGTGTGAACCTGGATAGAGCGTCCGCTGTCACATTGCGGACTCCTTGAAGGTGAACTGCCGACAGGTACCACTTCTTCTTTTCCGCCAATCGGAAAATGGCTAACATCACTTGGTTGAGAGGTGGTGACCTCGACCCTTGTCGATTCAAGCATCTCACAACCACCTCGCTGTCTGTCACCAATCTTATGTGGATCGAGTGACGCGGGGAGACTTTCTTTAAGGTAAGGAGCACTGCCATAGCTTCTAGAAAGTTTATATGAAAGGTCCTGAATAGCTTGGACCAAGTCCCCTGGACTTTTTTCCGATGAGAGTGACCTCCCCATCCCTCCTTTGAGGCGTCTGAGTGAATCGTCAACGACGGGGGAGGTGGCTGAAGAAGAACAGACTTCTTTAGATGTCTGGCTTGGGACCAAGGTCTGAGAAGAGTACGTAGCCGAGGCGGCACTGGTCTTCTCAGGTCTCTTCGCGCGTTTGATGCATACCTTCTCCAAACTCCGGTTGCATCCTTTAGCTGTGCTCTTAGCACTGGGTCTGTCACTGAAGCAAACTGGAGAGAGCCTAGTACCCTCTCCTGTTCGCGTCTTGATATCCTTTCGGAATCTAGAAGTCTCTTGACAGAGCCCGCTATCTCCTTCCTTTTCTTCATTGGGATGGAGAAACTGTGTGACAAAAGGTCCCAGTGGATTCCGAGCCACTGGAACTTTTGGGATGGAGAAAGTCGAGACTTTTTCTTGTTGATCTTGAAGCCTAGGTACTCTAGGAACTGGATCACCTGACTGGAAGCTTGCAAGCATTCGGTCTCGGATGCTGCCCACACCAGCCAGTCGTCCAGGTAGGCTACTACCTGGATTCCCTTTAGGCGTAATTGTTTGAGAGCTGCGCTCGCAAGCTTCGTGAAAATCCTTGGGGCTATGTTTAGCCCGAATGGCATGGCTCTGAAGGCGTACAGTTTCCGTTGTAGCCTGAACCCTAGGTAGGGGGAGAGTCGACGGCTGATTGGAATGTGCCAATAGGCGTCTGACAAGTCTATAGAGACTGAGTATGCCCTCTTGGGCAGTAAGGTCCTTATGTGTTGCAGTGTTAGCATCTTGAATTTGCAATTCACTATGAACTTGTTGAGTGGTGACAAGTCCAGAATGACTCTGAGCTTTTCCGAGTCTTTCTTGGGAACACAAAACAGCCTCCCTTGGAATTTGATGGACTTCACCTTTCGGATCACATTTTTCTCCAACAGTTCTTGAACGTACTCCTCCAAAATGGGGGTGGAGTGTTGGAAAAACCGAAGGCATGGAGGTGGAGTGCTGTACCAGCTCCAACCCAGTCCATTCTTGAGTAGGCTTTGGGCCCAGGGATCGAAGGTCCAGCGATCCCAAATTTTCATCAGTCTCCCTCCTACCGGTATCATTTCACTTGGACTGCCGTCCTGAGGTCTTGCCTCCCTGACCACGACCACCTCTGAATCCCCTTCCCCTTGAGGGGCGCCTAGACGAACCTCTGGCTGCTCCTCTAGGTTTTGCACGAAAGGAAGAAGACTGTCCTTCGAACGTTGGGGCGAATGTGGTTGACTGACCTGGCACCGCCTGGGGTACCCACTGAAAGGCAGTCGGGGTTTGTGCCACCATCTGGGGCACTGGAGGCAAAGGCAATTGCAGTTGCTGTTGTTGTCTATAAGGCTTGGCTGGCCGAGATGGTAGCCTAGTCTTCATATTCTTCCTCTTTGGTTGAGGACCCTCATCCGGGGAAGATTTTCTTTTGATAGCCAGGCCCCACTTCTGGAGAAGATTTCTATTCTCCACGGCGGCCTTATCAACAACCTCTTTGACCACATTGGTAGGGAAAAGGTCTTTTCCCCAAATGTTGGAGGAGATTAACTTCCTTGGCTCGTGTCTCACCGAAGCCCCGGTGAACACGAACTCCCTGCAAGCTCTCCTTGCCTTGACGAAGCTATAAAGGTCCTTCGTCACTGTGGCTAAGTGAGACTTAGCCACTACCATGAACATTTCATGGACCTTGGGGTCACTT
>NC_090753.1:24468140-24489008 GCF_036898095.1 Palaemon carinicauda | reverse complement strand
CATTAATTGAATGCCAAGTAACAAACTACTAATTAGCTACGATGGAGAAGATGGGTTGATTTCAATTCTAAGTACAAAATACCTGAATTCGACAGGTATAAGTACAGAAGAATTGTCATTGACTTTTATCTTTCTTCGTGGCCAAGTGGGTTAGTCACTGTCTGTACAAGCTTGCCGACCAGGGTTCGATTCCCGGCCTGAGCCAAGCTCTTGTCTTTGTGTGATTTCGCCTGGGGCTCTGATCCCGAGGTCGTGAAGAGAATCCAGACATTAATGTATCAAAAATATGTATGGCTTATTTGAATATGAA
The DNA here is from genome assembly GCF_036898095.1 of Palaemon carinicauda. NCBI lineage: Eukaryota > Metazoa > Arthropoda > Malacostraca > Decapoda > Palaemonidae > Palaemon > Palaemon carinicauda. Next base: position 24,488,698 of record NC_090753.1, on the reverse strand, counting down.
AAACACGTAAAAATGTGCAAAATTTATCATTAATTGAATGCCAAGTAACAAACTACTAATTAGCTACGATGGTGAAGATGAGTTGATTTCAATTCTAAGTACAAAATACCTGAATTCGACATGTATAAGTACAGAAGAATTGTCATTGACTTTTATCTTTCTTCGTGGCCAAGTGGGTTAGTCACTGTCTGTACAAGCTTGCCGACCAGGGTTTGATTCCCGGCCGGAGCCAAGCTCTTGTCTTTGTGTGATTTCGCCTGGGGCTCTGATCCCGAGGTCGTTAAGAGAATCCAGACATTAATGTATCAAATATATGTATGGCTTATTTGAATATGAAAAACACGTAAAAATTTGCAAATTTATCATTAATTGAATGCCAAGTAACAAACTACTAATTAGCTACGATGGTGAAGATGGGTTGATTTCAATTCTAAGTACAAAATACCTGAATTCGACAAGTATAAGTACAGAAGAATTGTCATTGACTTTTATCTTTCTTCATGGCCAAGTGGGTTAGTCACTGTCTGTACAAGCTTGCCGACCAGGGTTCGATTCCCGGCCTGAGCCAAGCTCTTGTCTTTGTGTGATTTCGCCTGGGGCTCTGATCCCGAGGTCGTTAAGAGAATCCAGTCATTAATGTATCAAAAATATGTATGGCTTATTTGAATATGAAAAACACGTAAAAATGTGCAAAATTTATCATTAATTGAATGCCAAGTAACAAACTACTAATTAGCTACGATGGTGAAGATGGGTTGATTTCAATTCTAAGTACAAAATACCTGAATTCGACAAGTATAAGTACAGAAGAATTGTCATTGACTTTTATCTTTCTTCGTGGCCAAGTGGGTTAGTCACTGTCTGTACAAGCTTGCCGACCAGGGTTCGATTCCCGGGCGGAGCCAAGCTCTTGTCTTTGTGTGATTTCGCCTGGGGCTCTGATCCCGAGGTCGTTAAGAGAATCCAGACATTAATGTATCAAAAATATGTATGGCTTATTTGAATATGAAAAACACGTAAAAATGTGCAAAATTTATCATTAATTGAATGCCAAGTAACAAACTACTAATTAGCTACGATGGTGAAGATGGGTTGATTTCAATTCTAAGTACAAAATACCTGAATTCGACAGGTATAAGAACAGAAGAATTGTCATTGACTTTTATCTTTTTTCGTAGCCAAGTGGGTTAGTCACTGTCTGTACAAGCTTGCCGACCAGGGTTCGATTCCCGGCCGGAGCCAAGCTCTTGTCTATGTGTGATTTCGCCTGGGGCTCTGATCCCGAGGTCGTTAAGAGAATCCAGACATTAATGTATCAAAAATATATATGGCTTATTTGAATATGAAAAACACGTAAAAATGTGCAAAATTTATCATTAATTGAATGCCAAGTAACAAACTACTAATTAGCTACGATGGAGAAGATGGGTTGATTTCAATTCTAAGTACAAAATACCTGAATTCGACAGGTATAAGTACAGAAGAATTGTCATTGACTTTTATCTTTCTTCGTGGCCAAGTGGGTTAGTCACTGTCTGTACAAGCTTGCCGACCAGGGTTCGATTCCCGGCCGGAGCCAAGCTCTTGTCTTTGTGTGATTTCGCCTGGGGCTCTGATCCGAGGTCGTTAAGAGAATCCAGACATTAATGTATTAAAAATATGTATGGCTTATTTGAATATGAAAAAACACGTAAAAATGTGCAAAATTTATCATTAATTGAATGCCAAGTAACAAACTACTAATTAGCTACGATGGTGAAGATGGGTTGATTTCAATTCTAAGTACAAAATACCTGAATTCGACAAGTATAAGTACAGAAGAATTGTCATTGACTTTTATCTTTCTTCTTGGCCAAGTGGGTTAGTCACTGTCTGTACAAGCTTGCCGACCAGGGTTCGATTCCCGGCCGGAGCCAAGCTCTTGTCTTTGTGTGATTTCGCCTGGGGCTCTGATCCCGAGGTCGTTAAGAGAATCCAGTCATTAATGTATCAAAAATATGTATGGCTTATTTGAATATGAAAAACACGTAAAAATGTGCAAAATTTATCATTAATTGAATGCCAAGTAACAAACTACTAATTAGCTACGATGGTGAAGATGGGTTGATTTCAATTCTAAGTACAAAATACCTGAATTCGACAGGTATAAGTACAGAAGAATTGTCATTGACTTTTATCTTTCTTCGTGGCCAAGTGGGTTAGTCACTGTCTGTACAAGCTTGTCGACCAGGGTTCGATTCCCGGCCGGAGCCAAGCTCTTGTCTTTGTGTGATTTCGATGGGGCTCTGATCCCGAGGTCGTTAAGAGAATCCAGACAGTAATGTATAAAAAATATGTATGGCTTATTTGAATATGAAAAACACGTAAAAATGTGCAAAATTTATCATTAATTGAATGCCAAGTAACAAACTACTAATTAGCTACGATGGTGAAGATAAGTTGATTTCAATTCTAAGTACAAAATACCTGAATTCGACAGGTATAAGTATAGAAGAATTGTCATTGACTTTTATCTTTCCTCGTGGCCAAGTGTGTTAGTCACTGTCTGTACAAGCTTGCCGACCAGGGTTCGATTCCCGGCCGGAGCCAAGCTCTTGTCTTTGTGTGATTTCGCCTGGGGCTCTGATCCCGAGGTCGTTAAGAGAATCCAGACATTAATGTATCAAAAATATGTATGGCTTATTTGAATATGAAAAACACGTAAAAATGTGCAAAATTTATCATTAATTAAATGCCAAGTAACAAACTACTAATCAGCTACGATGGTGAAGATGGGTTGATTTCAATTCTAAGTACAAAATACCTGAATTCGACAAGTATAAGTACAGAAGAATTGTCATTGACTTTTATCTTTCTTCATGGCCAAGTGGGTTAGTCACTGTCTGTACAAGCTTGCCGACCAGGGTTCGATTCCCGGCCTGAGCCAAGCTCTTGTCTTTGTGTGATTTCGCCTGGGGCTCTGATCCCGAGGTCGTTAAGAGAATCCAGTCATTAATGTATCAAAAATATGTATGGCTTATTTGAATATGAAAAACACGTAAAAATGTGCAAAATTTATCATTAATTGAATGCCAAGTAACAAACTACTAATTAGCTACGATGGTGAAGATGGGTTGATTTCAATTCTAAGTACAAAATACCTGAATTCGACAAGTATAAGTACAGAAGAATTGTCATTGACTTTTATCTTTCTTCGTGGCCAAGTGGGTTAGTCACTGTCTGTACAAGCTTGCCGACCAGGGTTCGATTCCCGGGCGGAGCCAAGCTCTTGTCTTTGTGTGATTTCGCCTGGGGCTCTGATCCCGAGGTCGTTAAGAGAATCCAGACATTAATGTATCAAAAATATGTATGGCTTATTTGAATATGAAAAACACGTAAAAAATGTGCAAAATTTATCATTAATTGAATGCCAAGTAACAAACTACTAATTAGCTACGATGGTGAAGATGGGTTGATTTCAATTCTAAGTACAAAATACCTGAATTCGACAGGTATAAGAACAGAAGAATTGTCATTGACTTTTATCTTTTTTCGTAGCCAAGTGGGTTAGTCACTGTCTGTACAAGCTTGCCGACCAGGGTTCGATTCCCGGCCGGAGCCAAGCTCTTGTCTATGTGTGATTTCGCCTGGGGCTCTGATCCCGAGGTCGTTAAGAGAATCCAGACATTAATGTATCAAAAATATATATGGCTTATTTGAATATGAAAAACACGTAAAAATGTGCAAAATTTATCATTAATTGAATGCCAAGTAACAAACTACTAATTAGCTACGATGGAGAAGATGGGTTGATTTCAATTCTAAGTACAAAATACCTGAATTCGACAGGTATAAGTACAGAAGAATTGTCATTGACTTTTATCTTTCTTCGTGGCCAAGTGGGTTAGTCACTGTCTGTACAAGCTTGCCGACCAGGGTTCGATTCCCGGCCGGAGCCAAGCTCTTGTCTTTGTGTGATTTCGCCTGGGGCTCTGATCCCGAGGTCGTTAAGAGAATCCAGACATTAATGTATCAAAAATATGTATGGCTTATTTGAATATGAAAAACACGTAAAAATGTGCAAAATTTATCATTAATTGAATGCCAAGTAACAAACTACTAATTAGCTACGATGGTGAAGATGGGTTGATTTCAATTCTAAGTACAAAATACCTGAATTCGACAAGTATAAGTACAGAAGAATTGTCATTGACTTTTATCTTTCTTCTTGGCCAAGTGGGTTAGTCACTGTCTGTACAAGCTTGCCGACCAGGGTTCGATTCCCGGCCGGAGCCAAGCTCTTGTCTTTGTGTGATTTCGCCTGGGGCTCTGATCCCGAGGTCGTTAAGAGAATCCAGTCATTAATGTATCAAAAATATGTATGGCTTATTTGAATATGAAAAACACGTAAAAATGTGCAAAATTTATCATTAATTGAATGCCAAGTAACAAACTACTAATTAGCTACGATGGTGAAGATGGGTTGATTTCAATTCTAAGGTCAAAATACCTGAATTCGACAGGTATAAGTACAGAAGAATTGTCATTGACTTTTATCTTTCTTCGTGGCCAAGTGGGTTAGTCACTGTCTGTACAAGCTTGTCGACCAGGGTTCGATTCCCGGCCGGAGCCAAGCTCTTGTCTTTGTGTGATTTCGATGGGGCTCTGATCCCGAGGTCGTTAAGAGAATCCAGACAGTAATGTATAAAAAATATGTATGGCTTATTTGAATATGAAAAACACGTAAAAATGTGCAAAATTTATCATTAATTGAATGCCAAGTAACAAACTACTAATTAGCTACGATGGTGAAGATAAGTTGATTTCAATTCTAAGTACAAAATACCTGAATTCGACAGGTATAAGTATAGAAGAATTGTCATTGACTTTTATCTTTCCTCGTGGCCAAGTGTGTTAGTCACTGTCTGTACAAGCTTGCCGACCAGGGTTCGATTCCCGGCCGGAGCCAAGCTCTTGTCTTTGTGTGATTTCGCCTGGGGCTCTGATCCCGAGGTCGTTAAGAGAATCCAGACATTAATGTATCAAAAATATGTATGGCTTATTTGAATATGAAAAACACGTAAAAATGTGCAAAATTTATCATTAATTAAATGCCAAGTAACAAACTACTAATCAGCTACGATGGTGAAGATGGGTTGATTTCAATTCTAAGTACAAAATACCTGAATTCGACAGGTATAAGTACAGAAGAATTGTCATTGACTTTTATCTTTCTTCGTGGCCAAGTGGGTTAGTCACTGTCTGTACAAGCTTGCCGACCAGGGTTCGATTCCCGGCCGGAGCCAAGCTTTTGTCCTTGTGTGATTTCGCCTGGGGCTCTGATCCCGAGGTCGTTAAGAAAATCCAGACATTAATGTATCAAAAATATGTATGGCTTATTTGAATATGAAAAACACGTAAAAATGTGCAAAATTTATCATTAATTGAATGCCAAGTAACAAACTACTAATTAGCTACGATGGAGAAGATGGGTTGATTTCAATTCTAAGTACAAAATACCTGAATTTGACAGGTATAAGTACAGAAGAATTGTCATTGACTTTTATCTTTCTTCGTGGCCAAGTGGGTTAGTCACTGTCTGTACAAGCTTGCCGACCAGGGTTCGATTCCCGGCCTGAGCCAAGCTCTTGTCTTTGTGTGATTTCGCCTGGGGCTCTGATCCCGAGGTCGTGAAGAGAATCCAGACATTAATGTATCAAAAATATGTATGGCTTATTTGAATATGAAAAACACGTAAAAATGTGCAAAATTTATCATTAATTGAATGCCAAGTAACAAACTACTAATTAGCTACGATGGTGAAGATGAGTTGATTTCAATTCTAAGTACAAAATACCTGAATTCGACATGTATAAGTACAGAAGAATTGTCATTGACTTTTATCTTTCTTCGTGGCCAAGTGGGTTAGTCACTGTCTGTACAAGCTTGCCGACCAGGGTTTGATTCCCGGCCGGAGCCAAGCTCTTGTCTTTGTGTGATTTCGCCTGGGGCTCTGATCCCGAGGTCGTTAAGAGAATCCAGACATTAATGTATCAAATATATGTATGGCTTATTTGAATATGAAAAACACGTAAAAATTTGCAAAATTTATCATTAATTGAATGCCAAGTAACAAAATACTAATTAGCTACGATGGTGAAGATGGGTTGATTTCAATTCTAAGTACAAAATACCTGAATTCGACAAGTATAAGTACAGAAGAATTGTCATTGACTTTTATCTTTCTTCATGGCCAAGTGGGTTAGTCACTGTCTGTACAAGCTTGCCGACCAGGGTTCGATTCCCGGCCTGAGCCAAGCTCTTGTCTTTGTGTGATTTCGCCTGGGGCTCTGATCCCGAGGTCGTTAAGAGAATCCAGTCATTAATGTATCAAAAATATGTATGGCTTATTTGAATATGAAAAACACGTAAAAATGTGCAAAATTTATCATTAATTGAATGCCAAGTAACAAACTACTAATTAGCTACGATGGTGAAGATGGGTTGATTTCAATTCTAAGTACAAAATACCTGAATTCGACAGGTATAAGTACAGAAGAATTGTCATTGACTTTTATCTTTCTTCGTGGCCAAGTGGGTTAGTCACTGTCTGTACAAGCTTGCCGACCAGGGTTCGATTCCCGGGCGGAGCCAAGCTCTTGTCTTTGTGTGATTTCGCCTGGGGCTCTGATCCCGAGGTCGTTAAGAGAATCCAGACATTAATGTATCAAAAATATGTATGGCTTATTTGAATATGAAAAACACGTAAAAATGTGCAAAATTTATCATTAATTGAATGCCAAGTAACAAACTACTAATTAGCTACGATGGTGAAGATGGGTTGATTTCAATTCTAAGTACAAAATACCTGAATTCGACAGGTATAAGTACAGAAGAATTGTCATTGACTTTTATCTTTCTTCGTGGCCAAGTGGGTTAGTCACTGTCTGTACAAGCTTGCCGACCAGGGTTCGATTCCCGGCCGGAGCCAAGCTCTTGTCTTTGTGTGAGTTCGCCTGGGGCTATGATCCCGAGGTCGTTAAGAGAATCCAGACATTTATATATCAAAAATATGTATGGCTTATTTGAATATGAAAAACACGTAAAAATGTGCAAAATTTATCATTAATTGAATGCCAAGTAACAAACTACTAATTAGCTACGATGGTGAAGATGGGTTGATTTCAATTCTAAGTACAAAATACCTGAATTCGACAGGTATAAGTACAGAAGAATTGTCATTGACTTTTATCTTTTTTCGTGGCCAAGTGGGTTAGTCACTGTCTGTACAAGCTTGCCGACCAGGGTTCGATTCCCGGCCGTAGCCAAGCTCTTGTCTATGTGTGATTTCGCCTGGGGCTCTGATCCCGAGGTCGTTAAGAGAATCCAGACATTAATGTATCAAAAATATATATGGCTTATTTGAATATGAAAAACACGTAAAAATGTGCAAAATTTATCATTAATTGAATGCCAAGTAACAAACTACTAATTAGCTACGATGGAGAAGATGGGTTGATTTCAATTCTAAGTACAAAATACCTGAATTCGACAGGGAAAGTACAGAAGAATTGTCATTGACTTTTATCTTTCTTCGTGGCCAAGTGGGTTAGTCACTGTCTGTACAAGCTTGCCGACCAGGGTTCGATTCCCGGCCGGAGCCAAGCTCTTGTCTTTGTGTGATTTCGCCTAGGGCTCTGATCCCGAGGTCGTTAAGAGAATCCAGACATTAATGTATCAAAAATATGTATGGCTTATTTGAATATGAAAAACACGTAAAAATGTGCAAAATTTATCATTAATTGAATGCCAAGTAACAAACTACTAATTAGCTACGATGGAGAAGATGGGTTGATTTCAATTCTAAGTACAAAATACCTGAATTCGACAAGTATAAGTACAGAAGAATTGTCATTGACTTTTATCTTTCTTCGTGGCCAAGTGGGTTAGTCACTGTCTGTACAAGCTTGCCGACCAGGGTTCGATTCCCGGCCGGAGCCAAGCTCTTGTCTTTGTGTGATTTCGCCTGGGGCTCTGATCCCGAGGTCGTTAAGAGAATCCAGACATTAATGTATCAAAAATATGTATGGCTTATTTGAATATGAAAAACACGTAAAAATGTGCAAAATTTATCATTAATTGAATGCCAAGTAACAAACTACTAATTAGCTACGATGGTGAAGATGGGTTGATTTCAATTCTAAGTACAAAATACCTGAATTCGACAAGTATAAGTACAGAAGAATTGTCATTGACTTTTATCTTTCTTCTTGGCCAAGTGGGTTAGTCACTGTCTGTACAAGCTTGCCGACCAGGGTTCGATTCCCGGCCGGAGCCAAGCTCTTGTCTTTGTGTGATTTCACCTGGGGCTCTGATCCCGAGGTCGTTAAGAGAATCCAGTCATTAATGTATCAAAAATATGTATGGCTTATTTGAATATGAAAAACACGTAAAAATGTGCAAAATTTATCATTAATTGAATGCCAAGTAACAAACTACTAATTAGCTACGATGGTGAAGATGGGTTGATTTCAATTCTAAGTACAAAATACCTGAATTCGACAGGTATAAGTACAGAAGAATTGTCATTGACTTTTATCTTTCTTCGTGGCCAAGTGGGTTAGTCACTGTCTGTACAAGCTTGCCGACCAGGGTTCGATTCCCGGCCGGAGCCAAGCTCTTGTCTTTGTGTGATTTCGCCTGGGGTCTGATCCCGAGGTCGTTAAGAGAATCCAGACAGTAATGTATAAAAAATATGTATGGCTTATTTGAATATGAAAAACACGTAAAAATGTGCAAAATTTATCATTAATTGAATGCCAAGTAACAAACTACTAATTAGCTACGATGGTGAAGATAAGTTGATTTATATTCTAAGTACAAAATACCTGAATTCGACAGGTATAAGTATAGAAGAATTGTCATTGACTTTTATCTTTCCTCGTGGCCAAGTGTGTTAGTCACTGTCTGTACAAGCTTGCCGACCAGGGTTCGATTCCCGGCCGGAGCCAAGCTCTTGTCTTTGTGTGATTTCGCCTGGGGCTCTGATCCCGAGGTCGTTAAGAGAATCCAGACATTAATGTATCAAAAATATGTATGGCTTATTTGAATATGAAAAACACGTAAAAATGTGCAAAATTTATCATTAATTAAATGCCAAGTAACAAACTACTAATCAGCTACGATGGTGAAGATGGGTTGATTTCAATTCTAAGTACAAAATACCTGAATTCGACAGGTATAAGTACAGAAGAATTGTCATTGACTTTTATCTTTCTTCGTGGCCAAGTGGGTTAGTCACTGTCTGTACAAGCTTGCCGACCAGGGTTCGATTCCCGGCCGGAGCCAAGCTCTTGTCTTTGTGTGATTTCGCCTGGGGCTCTGATCCCGAGGTCGTTAAGAAAATCCAGACATTAATGTATCAAAAATATGTATGGCTTATTTGAATATGAAAAACACGTAAAAATGTGCAAAATTTATCATTAATTGAATGCCAAGTAACAAACTACTAATTAGCTACGATGGAGAAGATGGGTTGATTTCAATTCTAAGTACAAAATACCTGAATTCGACAGGTATAAGTACAGAAGAATTGTCATTGACTTTTATCTTTCTTCGTGGCCAAGTGGGTTAGTCACTGTCTGTACAAGCTTGCCGACCAGGGTTCGATTCCCGGCCTGAGCCAAGCTCTTGTCTTTGTGTGATTTCGCCTGGGGCTCTGATCCCGAGGTCGTGAAGAGAATCCAGACATTAATGTATCAAAAATATGTATGGCTTATTTGAATATAAAAAACACGTAAAAATCTGCAAAATTTATCATTAATTGAATGCCAAGTAACAAACTACTAATTAGCTACGATGGTGAAGATGGGTTGATTTCAATTCTAAGTACAAAATACCTGAATTCGACATGTATAAGTACAGAAGAAATGTCATTGACTTTTATCTTTCTTCGTGGCCAAGAGGGTTAGTCACTGTCTGTACAAGCTTGCCGACCAGGGTTCGATTCCCGGCCGGAGCTAAGCTCTTGTCTTTGTGTGATTTCGCCTCGGGCTCTGATCCCCAGGTCGTTAAGAGAATCCAGACATTAATGTATCAAAAATATGTATGGCTTATTTGAATATGAAAAACACGTAAAAATGTGCAAAATTTATCATTAATTGAATGCCAAGTAACAAACTACTAATTAGCTACGATGGTGAAGATGGGTTGATTTTAATTCTAAGTACAAAATACCTGAATTCGACAGGTATAAGTACAGAAGAATTGTCATTGACTTTTATCTTTCTTCGTGGCCAAGTGGGTTAGTCACTGTCTGTACAAGCTTGCCGACCAGGGTTCGATTCCCGGCCGGAGCCAAGCTCTTGTCTTTGTGTGATTTCGCCTGGGGCTCTGATCCCGAGGTCGTTAAGAGAATCCAGACAGTAATGTATCAAAAATATGTATGACTTATTTGAATATGAAAAACACGTAAAAATGTGCAAAATTTATCATTAATTGAATGCCAAGTAACAAACTACTAATTAGCTACGATGGTGAAGATAAGTTGATTTCAATTCTAAGTACAAAATACCTGAATTCGACAGGTATAAGTACAGAAGAATTGTCATTGACTTTTATCTTTCTTCGTGGCCAAGTGGGTTAGTCACTGTCTGTACAAGCTTGCCGACCAGGGTTCGATTCCCGGCCGGAGCCAAGCTGTTGTCTTTGTGTGATTTCGCCTGGGGCTCTGATCCCGAGGTCGTTAAGAGAATCCAGACATTAATGTATCAAAAATATGTATGGCTTATTTGAATATGAAAAACACGTAAAAATGTGCAAAATTTATCATTAATTAAATGCCAAGTAACAAACTACTAATTAGCTACGATGGTGAAGATGGGTTGATTTCAATTCTAAGTACAAAATACCTGAATTCGACAGGTATAAGTACAGAAGAATTGTCAATGACTTTTATCTTTCTTCGTGGCCAAGTGGGTTAGTCACTGTCTGTACAAGCTTGCCGACCAGGGTTCGATTCCCGGCCGGAGCCAAGCTCTTGTCTTTGTGTGATTTCGCCTGGGGCTCTGATCCCGAGGTCGTTAAGAGAATCCAGACATTAATGTATCAAAAATATGTATGGCTTATTTGAATATGAAAAACACGTAAAAATGTGCAAAATTTATCATTAATTGAATGCCAAGTAACAAACTACTAATTAGTTACGATTGTGAAGATGGGTTGATTTCAATTCTAAGTACAAAATACCTGAATTCGACAGGTATAAGTACAAAAGAATTGTCATTGACTTTTATCTTTCTTCGTGGCCAAGTGGGTTAGTCACTGTCTGTACAAGCTTGCCGACCAGGGTTTGATTCCCGGCCGGAGACAAGCTCTTGTCTTTGTGTGATTTCGCCTCGGGCTCTGATCCCGAGGTCGTTAAGAGAATCCAGACATTAATGTATCAAAAATATATATGGCTTATTTGAATATGAAAAACACGTAAAAATGTGCAAAATTTATCATTAATTGAATGACAAGTAACAAACTACTAATTAGCTACGATGGTGAAGATGGGTTGATTTCAATTCTAAGTACAAAATACCTGAATTCGACAAGTATAAGTACAGAAGAATTGTCATTGACTTTTATCTTTCTTCGTGGCCAAGTGGGTTAGTCACTGTCTGTACAAGCTTGCCGACCAGGGTTCGATTCCCGGCAGGAGCCAAGCTCTTGTCTTTGTGTGATTTCGCCTGGGGCTCTGATCCCGAGGTCGTTAAGAGAATCCAGTCATTAATGTATCAAAAATATGTATGGCTTATTTGAATATGAAAAACACGTAAAAATGTGCAAAATTTATCATTAATTGAATGACAAGTAACAAACTACTAATTAGCTACGATGGTGAAGATGGGTTGATTTCAATTCTAAGTACAAAATACCTGAATTCGACAGGTATAAGTACAGAAGAATTGTCATTGACTTTTATCTTTCTTCGTGGCCAAGTGGGTTAGTCACTGTCTGTACAAGCTTGCCGACCAGGGTTCGATTCCCGGCCGGAGCCAACCTCTTGTCTTTGTGTGATTTCGCCTGGGGCTCTGATCCCGAGGTCGTTCAGAGAATCCAGACATTAATGTATCAAAAATATGTATGGCTTATTTGAATATGAAAAACACGTAAAAATGTGCAAAATTTATCATTAATTGAATGCCAAGTAACAAACTACTAATTAGCTACGATGGTGAAGATGGGTTGATTTCAATTCTAAGTACAAAATACCTGAATTCGACAAGTATAAGTACAGAAGAATTGTCATTGACTTTTATCTTTCTTCGTGGCCAAGTGGGTTAGTCACTGTCTGTACAACCTTGCCGACCAGGGTTCGATTCCCGGCCGGAGCCAAGCTCTTGTCTTTGTGTGATTTCGCCTGGGGCTCTGATCCCGTGGTCGTTTAGAGAATCCAGACATTAATGTATCAAAAATATGTATGGCTTATTTGAATATGAAAAACACGTAAAAATGTGCAAAATTTATCATTAATTGAATGCCAAGTAACAAACTACTAATTAGCTACGATGGTGAAGATGGGTTGATTTCAATTCTAAGTACAAAATACCTGAATTCGACAAGTATAAGTACAGAAGAATTTTCATTGACTTTTATCTTTCTTCGTGGCCAAGTGGGTTAGTCACTGTCTGTACAAGCTTGCCGACCAGGGTTCAATTCCCGGCCGGAGCCAAGCTCTTGTCTTTGTGTGATTTCGCCTGGGGCTCTGATCCCGAGGTCGTTAAGAGAATCCAGACATTAATGTATCATAATTATGTATGGCTTATTTGAATATGAAAAACACGTAAAAATGTGCAAAATTTATCATTAATTGAATGCCAAGTAACAAACTACTAATTAGCTACGATGGTGAAGATAAGTTGATTTAAATTCTAAGTACAAAATACCTGAATTTGACAGGTATAAGTACAGAAGAATTGTCATTGACTTTTATCTTTCTTCGTGGCCAAGTGGGTTAGTCACTGTCTGTACAAGCTTACCGACCAGGGTTAGATTCCCGGCCGGAGCCAAGCTCTTGTCTTTGTGTGATTTCGCCTGGGGCTCTGATCCCGAGGTCGTTAAGAGAATCCAGACATTAATGTATCAAAAATATGTATGGCTTATTTGAATATGAAAAACACGTACAAAAGTGCAAAATTTATCATTAATTGAATGCCAAGTAACAAAATACTAATTAGCTACGATGGAGAAGATGGGTTGATTTCAATTCTAAGTACAAAATACCTGAATTCGACAGGTATAAGTACAGAAGAATTGTCATTGACTTTTATCTTTCTTCGTGGCCAAGTGGGTTAGTCACTGTCTGTACAAGCTTGCCGACCAGGGTTCGATTCCCGGCCGGAGCCAAGCTCTTGTCTTTGTGTGATTTCGCCTGGGGCTCTGATCCCGAGGTCGTTAAGAGAATCCAGACATTAATGTATCAAAAATATGTATGGCTTATTTGAATATGAAAAACACGTAAAAATCTGCAAAATTTATCATTAATTGAATGCCAAGTAACAAACTACTAATTAGCTACGATGGTGAAGATGGGGATGATTTCAATTCTAAGTACAAAATACCTGAATTCGACATGTATAAGTACAGAAGAATTGTCATTGACTTTTATCTTTCTTCGTGGCCAAGAGGGTTAGTCACTGTCTGTACAAGCTTGCCGATCAGGGTTCGATTCCCGGCCGGAGCTAAGCTCTTGTCTTTGTGTGATTTCGCCTGGGCCTCTGATCCCGAGGTCGTTAAGAGAATCCAGACATTAATGTATCAAAAATATGTATGGCTTATTTGAATATGAAAAACACGTAAAAATGTGCCAAATTTATCATTAATTGAATGCCAAGTAACAAACTACTAATTAGCTACGATGGTGAAGATGGGTTGATTTTAATTCTAAGTACAAAATACCTGAATTCGACAAGTATAAGTACAGAAGTACTGTCATTGACTTTTATCTTTCTTCGTGGCCAAGTGGGTTAGTCACTGTCTGTACAAGCTTGCCGACCCGGGTTCGATTCCCGGCCGGAGCCAAGCTCTTGTCTTTGTGTGATTTCGCCTGGGGCTCTGATCCCGTGGTCGTTAAGAGAATCCAGACATTAATGTATCAAAAATATGTATGGCTTATTTGAATATGAAAAACACGTAAAAATGTGCAAAATTTATCATTAATTGAATGCCAAGTAACAATCAACTAATTAGCTACGATGGTGAAGATGGGTTGATTTCAATTCTAAGTACAAAATACCTGAATTCGACAAGTATAAGTACAGAAGAATTGTCATTGACTTTTATCTTTCTTCGTGGCCAAGTGGGTTAGTCACTGTCTGTACAAGCTTGTCGACCAGGGTTCGATTCCCGGCCGGAGCCAAGCTCTTGTCTTTGTGTGATTTCGCCTGGGGCTCTGATCCCGAGGTCGTTAAGAGAATCCAGACATTAATGTATCAAAAATATGTATGGCTTATTTGAATATGAAAAACACGTAAAAATGTGCAAAATTTATCATTAATTGATTGCCAAGTAACAAACTACTAATTAGTTACGATGGTGAAGATTGGTTGATTTCAATTCTAAGTACAAAATACCTGAATTCGACAGGTATAAGTACAAAAGAATTGTCATTGACTTTTATCTTTCTTCGTGGCCAAGTGGGTTAGTCACTGTTGTACAAGCTTGCCGACCAGGGTTCGATTCCCGGCCGGAGCCAAGCTCTTGTCTTTGTGTGATTTCGCCTGGGGCTCTGATCCCGAGGTCGTTAAGAAAATCCAGACATTAATGTATCAAAAATAAATATGGCTTATTTGAATATGAAAAACACGTAAAAATGTGCAAAATTTATCATTAATTGAATGCCAAGTAACAAACTACTAATTAGCTACGATGGTGAAGATGGGTTGATTTCAATTCTAAGTACAAAATACCTGAATTCGACAGGTATAAGTACAGAAGAATTGTCATTTACTTTTATCTTTCTTCGTGGCCAAGTGGGTTAGTCACTGTCTGTACAAGCTTGCCGACCAGGGTTCGATTCCCGGCCGGAGCCAAGCTCTTGTCTTTGTGTGATTTCGCCTGGGGCTCTGATCCCGAGGTCGTTAAGAGAATCCAGACATTAATGTATCAAAAATATGTATGGCTTATTTGAATATGAAAAACACGTAAAAATGTGCAAAATTTATCATTAATAGAATGCCAAGTAACAAACTACTAATTATCTACGATGGTGAAGATGGGTTGATTTCAATTCTAAGTACAAAATACCTGAATTCGACAGGTATAAGTACAGAAGAATTGTCATTGACTTTTATCTTTCTTCGTGGCCAAGTGGGTTAGTCACTGTCTGTACAAGCTTGCCGACCAGGGTTCGATTCCCGGCCGGAGCCAAGCTCTTGTCTTTGTGTGATTTCGCCTGGGGCTCTGATCCCGAGGTCGTTAAGAGAATCCAGACATTAATGTATCAAAAATATGTATGGCTTATTTGAATATGAAAAACACGTAAAAATGTGCAAAATTTATCATTAATTGAATGACAAGTAACAAACTATTAATTAGCTACGATGGAGAAGATGGGTTGATTTCAATTCTAAGTACAAAATACCTGAATTCGACAGGTATAAGTACAGAAGAATTGTCATTGACTTTTATCTTTCTTCGTGGCCAAGTGGGTTAGTCACTGTCTGTACAAGCTTGCCGACTAGGGTTCGATTCCCGGCCGGAGCCAAGCTCTTGTCTTTGTGTGATTTCGCCTGGGGCTCTGATCCCGAGGTCGATAAGAGAATCCAGACATTAATGTATCAAAAATATATATGGCTTATTTGAATATGAAAAACACGTAAAAATGTTCAAAATTTATCATTAATTGAATGCCAAGTAACAAACTACTAATTAGCTACGATGGAGAAGATGGGTTGATTTCAATTCTAAGTACAAAATACCTGAATTCGGCAGGTATAAGTACAGAAGAATTGTCATTGACTTTTATCTTTCTTCGTGGCCAAGTGGGTTAGTCACTGTCTGTACAAGCTTGCCGACCAGGGTTCGATTCCCGGCCGGAGCCAAGCTCTTGTCTTTGTGTGATTTCGCCTGGGGCTCTGATCCCGAGGTCGTTAAGAGAATCCAG
Organism: Palaemon carinicauda; assembly: GCF_036898095.1. Lineage (NCBI taxonomy): Eukaryota > Metazoa > Arthropoda > Malacostraca > Decapoda > Palaemonidae > Palaemon > Palaemon carinicauda. The sequence continues at coordinate 24,472,569 of NC_090753.1, read as the reverse complement.
ACATTAATGTATCAAAAATATGTATGGCTTATTTGAATATGAAAAACACGTAAAAATCTGCAAAATTTATCATTAATTGAATGCCAAGTAACAAACTACTAATTAGCTACGATGGTGAAGATGGGTTGATTTCAATTCTAAGTACAAAATACCTGAATTCGACAAGTATAAGTACAGAAGAATTGTCATTGACTTTTATCTTTCTTCGTGGCCAAGTGGGTTAGTCACTGTCTGTACAAGCTTGCCGACCAGGGTTCGATTCCCGGCCGGAGCCAAGCTCTTGTCTTTGTGTGATTTCGCCTGGGGCTCTGATCCCGTGGTCGTTAAGAGAATCCAGACATTAATGTATCAAAAATATATATGGCTTATTTGAATATGAAAAACACGTAAAAATGTGTAAAATTTATCATTAATTGAATGCCAAGTAACAATCTACTAATTAGCTACGATGGTGAAGATGGGTTGATTTCAATTCTAAGTACAAAATACCTGAATTCGACAAGTATAAGTACAGAAGAATTGTCATTGACTTTTATCTTTCTTCGTGGCCAAGTGGGTTAGTCACTGTCTGTACAAGCTTGCCGACCAGGGTTCGATTCCCGGCCGGAGTCAAGCTCTTGTCTTTGTGTGATTTCGCCTGGGGCTCTGATCCCGAGGTCGTTAAGAGAATCCAGACATTAATGTATCAAAAATATGTATGGCTTATTTGAATATGAAAAACACGTAAAAATGTGCAAAATTTATCATTAATTGAATGCCAAGTAACAAACTACTAATTAGCTACGATGGTGAAGATGGGTTGATTTCAATTCAAAGTACAAAATACCTGAATTCGACAGGTATAAGTACAGAAGAATTGTCATTGACTTTTATCTTTCTTCGTGGCCAAGTGGGTTAGTCACTGTCTGTACAAGCTTGCCGACCAGGGTTCGATTCCCGGCCGGAGCCAAGCTCTTGTCTTTGTGTGATTTCGCCTGGGGCTCAGATCCCGAGGTCGTTAAGAGAATCCAAAAATTAATGTAACAAAAATATGTATGGCTTATTTGAATATGAAAAACACGTAAAAATTTGCAAAATTTATCATATATATATATATATATATATATATATATATATATATATATATATATATATATATATATATATATATATATATATATATATATATATATATCCTCGTGTATATGCACAGAGAGAGAGAGAGAGAGAGAGAGAGAGAGAGAGAGAGAGAGAGAGAGAGAGAGAGAGAGATTGATACCTAATTTCCTCAGCATCGTGTTGTGAAGTGCCATTTATAGAAAAGCATGTTTTTTTCTGCACAAATCCGAGGAAGATTTTGGTTATCTCATTAAGAAATAATACCCGAAGCCGGATTTCGGCTATTCCATTGTAGGAGATTCCTTCTGTGTTTTTGAATGAGGTTATAAGTGTTCTTAATGAAATACAAATGTGTCCTCCCGAGAGGATACTGAGAGAGCTGAATTCACCAGGTTTGGACTCGAAATTGAATTGAGAATCGATATAGATTTTCATTGATGTGAAAGGGAGGCTGTTATGGAAGGAAAGTATTATTATCATTAACACTTTCATCTCATCAGTCTGAACCTTAAGCGAATGTATGTAATATGAAAATCATTTCTTTCATTAAAAACTTTTAAGATCTTGATGAATTCAGATAAAAATTCTGTCCAAGTATCACAAGTTTATAATAAACTAGTGTACACGACGCGTCAACGATGTTAGATAAATATGCTCACACATGCACACACACTCCATCTCAACAGGGTATATATACTCCCTCTCTCCCTACACGAAGGGCATGGAGAGCTCTGCATGACCGGAAAGACATATATATATATATATATATATATATATATATATATATATATATATATATATATATATATATATATATATATATATATATATATATATATATATACACATATATATATAACAAGAATCTTGGTAACGTGCTCTTTATTATAGTGGGGATATATATAATCATACAAACATAATCATCATACTATTTTCTTAAAATTAAACAAAGGTATTTTTTTCTAACTCGGGTATTTATACATAATGTTCTTGAAGGAATTTAATGCTGGATTAAATATAAAATCCTAGATTATATGTGGAATCTTTTTACTAGCTGAAAGAAAGCCCGCATTAACATTGTTCGAAAATACGTCAGCGAAACTTGACAAACTCGTAAAATAATCACATATTAATTCAGGTTGATCGCTTTGTTGCCAAAGGAGGAATTGTCTCGAAGGCGTTGTTTTTGGCTTGAGTTTAGAGTTTCAGTAGATTCATTTGTCTCGTTGGTTTATTTCCATTCTATATATATATACGTTTTATTTTTTATGAACAGTTGAATAAAAAATCTACGTGAATAATTGCATGATCATGTTAACAGTTGAATCTTTGAAGGATTTGAGGAATATTTCTATTTCATGTTAGAAAGTGTTGCGTAAGAAATAATAAAACTTGTTGTTTTAGGTCTCATTACTTGCAGTCTTTTTATTACTTAATCTGTAAGTTTCCATTAAAACCTTAGTCTTTTTTTCGTAATATCGGGAATTGAATATCCATATCTATTCGCCACGTGGCCAAGTGGTAAGTCACTGTCTCTACAAGTTTGCCGGACTAGAGTTCGACTCCCGGCCGGTCACAAGCTCTTGTCTTTGTGTGATTTCACCTGGGGCTCTGATCCCTAGGTCGTTAAGAAAATCCAGACATTAATAAATGAAAAATATTTGCCTTATTTGAATATATATATATATATATATATATATATATATATATATATATATATATATATATATATATATATATATATATATATATATATATATATATATATATATATATATATATATGTTACAGGGAAACTTTCTAACCAGGCATTTCACGAAATGCATGAAGGTTTTAGGCATTACGTGATATGACTGATTCACTTAGGGATTTGGCGAAATAACTAAAATTTCCAGTTATTACGCGAAATGACTAAAATTTAGTAGTTCTTATCACACACTATGCCTCATAGAATTCAGGCAAACTGAGTAATTCGGGTATTTGTTTGCAAACACCACTTTTATGTGATATTAAGTGTATATGGGTGTTGACACCGGATTCTTATACACTGAAATTTTATTTTGAATATTTGTTACAATGAGTCTATATATATATATATATATATATATATATATATATATATATATATATATATATATATATATATATATATATATATATATATATATATATATATATATATATATATATATATATATATCAGTTAAATATGAACATATAATTTTTATATATTTAATTTCTATATAAATTGTAGCCAGAGCTGTTTTAAGCACAGGTGTTCAATTTATATTTAACTACCTGAAAAGTTGATTCCATTTGGTTAGAAATGGCCCCTTTCCTTGATTTCTTTTAACTATGGGAGCAGGCAAGTACTCTGATCAATATAAGCAGTTTTAGATTATAGTTTGAAACAATTTGGAATATAGATTTAACTTAAACTAATATCATACTCTAAATATGCAACCATCTCAAGGGAGGCAGTGGACCTCTTCAAGTCCTACTGCATTAACTGCCAAGAAAAGACAAAAAGAACCAAGACAAAGGGAGTTTTAGTTCGGCCCATACTTACTTAAGATTTCAATTCTCGCTTCCAAGTCGATTTAATTGACATGCAGTCATCTCCACAAGCCCAACAACAACGGATTATGGTGTACCAGTGCCCTCTGACCAAGTTTGTCATCCTGCGTCCACTCACATCCAAGAGAGCAGCTGAGGTTGATTTTAGGCTTTTGGATATCTTATTGATTGGTGATACATACATCCTACAATCAGATAATGGATCTGAGTTCACTGCCTAGGGGGTTCGAGAGATGAAGGATCTCTGGCCGCGTCTCCTGCATGGCAAGCCCCTAGAGAGGCACAGAGTCAAGGTTCAGTCGAACAGGCGAACTCAAACATCAAAGACATGCTGGCTGCTTGGTTCTTTGACAACAACACCCGAGATTGGTTCCTAGGCCTTCGTTTTGTTTAGAACCAGAAGAACTCATCATACCATTCAGGGATCAAGAGTACCCCTATGCTACTTTGGTTGGAGATGATCCAGAAGTTGGACTCAATTCCACTACCTTGCTTTAGGAGGTTATTGACCGCTTAGAGACAGAAGATGATCTGGCAGCATTAGGATCCCAGCCTCCTACTCATCCAAGTGACGCACCACTCGAAGCCTTTCAGCCAGTCATTATCACCATCCAGCCACCCCAGTCCCTTGAGGAGCCAGTCACCACCTTCACCTAGCCACCCCGGGTCCACTTAGTTCAGCACCTCATATTGCATCAAGACAACAATAATTTTCCAAGAACTACAATACGGCCAGAAAGGCTGAAATGTGCCA
>NC_090753.1:24438442-24443442 GCF_036898095.1 Palaemon carinicauda | reverse complement strand
CCCAATGACAAAATAGGGTTCAATTACCTGGCATGCACTATGCTATTTTCTTTGAGTGGTTCCGCCTTTGGACTCTGATCCTGGAGTTAATAATAGAATCAAGACATTAAGGTATTAAAATATATGGCTTATTTGAATATGAAAAAAAAAGGTCTAAATGTGCAAAATTTATCATTAATCAAATGCAAAGTAAAAACATATCTATTATGTACAATGGTAAAGATGGGTTGACTTCATTCCTAAGTATAAATAACCGGAATTCGACCGGTATAAAGTGGGTATAGAAGAATTGTCATTGACTTATCTTTCTTCGTGGCTACATGGTGTCGTAACTGTCATGCCAGCTTCATGGACCAGGTTTCAATTCCCTGGTTGACCAGAATCTATTTTCTCTGAGTGGTTCCACCTGGTGACTCTGATTCTGAGGTTGATAAGAAAATCCAGATATTAAGATATTTCTATTAATATTATTATCAATAGCTGAGCTTCAACCCTAGTTGGAAAATCAAGAATAAGCCTAAAAGCTCCAACAGGAAAAAATAGCCCGTCAGGAAAGGAAATAAGAAAATAGATAAACGATATTAGAAGTAATGAACAAATTAAGAAAATATTTTATAATAATTAACATTACCAGATATTTCGTATATAAAATATAAAAGGACTTATGTCAGCCTGTTCAACATGAAAACATTATCTGCAAGTGAGAACTTTTCAAGTTCTACGGATTCAACTACCCGATTAGGTAGATCATTCCACATCTTGGTCACAGCTGGAATGAAATATTTAGAGTATAGTGCAGTATTGAACCTCATGATGGAGAAGCCCTTTGCTATCGAATTAACTGCATGCTTAGTATTACGAACAGATTGAAACTCTGTGGGAAGATCTAAATGTAAAGGATTGTCAGAATTATAAAAAAAATATCTCATGAAACATGCATAATGAACTAACTGAACGACGGCGCTAGAGATTAATATCTAGATCAGGAATAAGAAATTTATCAGAACATAAGCTCCTGTTCAACAAATTTAGATGAGAATCAGCACCTGAAGACAGGAGAATCATACTCGAAACAAGGTAGAATGAATGAATTAAAACACCTTTTCAGAATACATCGATCACACAAAATATTGAAGGACTTACTCAATAAGTCAACTTTTCGTGTAATTGAAGAAGACTCAGACCTCAAAAGTAAATTTGCTGTCAAGAATCACAACTAAAATTATGAAAGAGTCATACAAAGTTGAAGAAACATTGTCCATGCTAAGATCCGGATGATAAGGAGCCACTGTCCTTGACCTACTCACAATCCTACATTGAGTTTTGTCAGGATTCAACTTCATACCCCATAATTTCCGGTGCAGGACAACTCAACACCGCCGACTCAACAACGCCAACTTAACACCACCGACTCAACACCGCCAACTCAACACCGCCGACTCAACGCCAGGACAACTCGACACCGGGACAACTCGACACCGGAACAACTCAACACCAGGACAAATATACAGTAAAATTATAAAACACACACACATGCATATATATATATATATATATATATATATATATATATATATATATGCATGCATATATATATATATATATATATATATATATATATATATATATATATATATATATATATATATATATATATATATATATATATATATATATACATATATATATATATATATATATATATATATATATATATATATATATATATATATATATTTATTCATATATATATATATATATATATATATATATATATATATATATATATATATATTTGTCTCTTTTTAATGAACAATTTCAACACTTCTTTATTCCAAACTTTCTCTCATGATTCTCCTTGCAATATATATAAACTACCGATGCAATTGACTTGTAGATCATATATTTGTTTTGTTTTTGACATTGACTATCAGATAAATGTGAATGTTGCAACCAACTTTCTCTTCAAAAAATTAAAATTCTGTGTAATCTAGGCCCACTATACTCTAACAAGAAATTTTCTTCTTTTCCTTCTTCTGGAATGTAAATCTTGTACTGGAGGGAGGTTAACTGAACTAAACTGAACAATAAACTAACACAATCAACACTAAAAAGGTGAATCTTATAGGCCCTTTAACCCAGTGGTTCCCAACCTGTGGTACGCGTACCACTAGTGGTACGCGAGGGCCTTTCAGGTGGTACGCAAACACTTTCGGGGTCATGAACGATTTTTAGTTATATTTTACTTCACAAAGATGTGTACTGCCTAACACAAGATAATCTGGCAACGATTTGCAACTGTTGCCACACGCCACCCACTGGTCCCAGCAGCCCACCGTTGAATTAGGTCCTCCACTAACTCTCGTAGTTGCCTACGATCGCCAGCTACTTCAACTAAAACTCAGTCAACTCGTTTTTAACCGAATTTAAATGTGAAGAATTAAGTCACCAAGTGAATCTGGCAGTTTTTCGGAGGTTAGTGGAGGACCTAATTCACACAGTACACTTACTTGATGCGCTAATATGTCGTATTAGTTGCATTTTATCGACAAGAAATAACATATGTGGCTGACGGCGAGAATCCAGTTGCTTGATAAGCAAGTGCATCATTCTCTGGATGACGGTGATGAGTGTCAGCCAGTGACGTCATGGTCACTGAAAGCTGATTGGTGGAGAGACGAGTCCGGGCTAGGAGAGAATTGCAAGACGGGGCAGTTAGGAAGGGCACTCAGCAGTACAAGTACGTTGCCTTCCCCTCCCTTTACATCACCCTCCCTTACTTCACACTTCCCTCCCTTCTTCCCTCCACACCTCCCTTACTTTACTATACCTTACTACTTATACTTTACATATACTTTATTTATTTCTGGATTGATTAATCTTTTTTTTTCTTTACTTATCCACAGGATTTGACATGCCGAAGAGAAAATATGACCCGGCATACATAAAGTATGGTTTCATTGCAATCAAACATGGAGAAGTTCTTCCGCAGTGTGTGGTCTGTATGAAGTCCCTTTCCAATGCGGCCATGAAACCCAGCCTGCTCAAACATCATCTTGAGACTAATCACGTGGACAAGAAGGACCGAGATCAGAGCTACTTCCAGCGACTTGGCGAGAACGTGAAGCGGCAGCGCATGGACAAGACTGGCCAGATCTACCAGAAGGGAGCAGGAATTGTGAAAGCATCCTATGAAGTCGCTCTCCTGGTGGCTAAAAACATGAAAGCGCATACCATTGCAGAGTCTCTCATCATGCCAGCGGCAAAGATCTTGGTCAGCCACGTGATTGAAGAGGAGGCGGTGGCGGAGTTGGAGAGTGTTTCCGTCTCTAACAACACTGTACAACGCCGTATCGAGGAGATGTCGGTTGACATTGCTGACCAAGTGGTTGAGGGAGTGAAATCCTCAAAGTATGGGTTTGCTATTCAACTCGACGAATCGACGGACGTCACCAACTGCTCTCAACTACTTGTCTACGTCCGCTTCACGCAGAGTAATGCTGCGAAGACTGAGTTACTGCTGAGCCAGAATCTGTCCAATACAACAACAGGAAAGGATATTTTCAACGTTTTGGACAATTTCTTCAAGCAGAATTAACTGGACTGGGGAAAGTTGGTCGGATGCACGACAGATGGGGCTCCATCGATGCTCGGTCGAAAGTCAGGTTTTCAAGCCCATGTGAAAGCTGTAGCCCCAAACGCCACTGCTTTCCACTGTTTCATACACAGATTCGCCCTCTGTGCTAAGGTGCTCCCTCCGAAGTTGTTATCCTGCTTGAACCGAGTTATCAGAATCGTTAATTTCGTCAAAACATCTGCCCTGAATACTCGACTGTTCAAGCTCCTCTATGAAGATTTTGGCTCTGACCACATCTGTCTCCTCTACCACACAGAGGTGCGCTGGCTCTCCCGGGGTAATATGACGAGGCGTCTCTTTGAACTGAGAGATGTACTCCTCGTATTCTTCAAGGAGAAGGAACACGATTTTCAGAAAGATCTGGAGGACGAGGAGTTTATCTCAAGGTTGGTCTACCTGTCAGACATTTTTGGAGCCCTCAACCACTTAAACTTGTTCCAAGGGCCCGACTGCACTGTCACAGAGTTCATCTCGAAGCTAGGAGTGTTTGTCCGGAAGCTGGATCTGTGGATGAAGAACATGGAGAGCGAACGCTACGGAATGTTCCAACTCCTGACTATCCTTGAGAGGAAGCCCACTGATGAATTTGCCCAAGAAATCGTCCATCACCTCTCACTGATCAAGACTGAATTGAAGCATTACTTCCCGGACGTGACATGTTGTGCCTACGTCGCCAATCCGTTCTCCGTTGATCCAGCCGATCTGCCTGTTGGGACTGGGGAACAAGAGGAACTCATAGATATCCAGGCTGACGAGACAGCAAAGACGAAGCACAAAGAATGCTCTCCTTTAAACTTCTGGGTGACCATGGCCTCCTCATACCCGACGCTAGCCCGTCACGCTGTTCCCCAGCTACTGATTTTCCCCTCGACGTGGGAGTGCGAGCAGGTGTTCTCAGCCTTCATGGCCATCAAGTCAAAGAGCCGGAACCGTCTTGCTGCGCCCAGGCATGATTTCTGATGTGCTGTGAGCAAAGTCTTGCCCCGCATTGACCAGCTGGTGGAGAAGAAGCAGATACAGCCCTCGCATTGAGTTGTTGTTTTCTTAGTTAATTTGTGTGTTCTATTTTTACAATTATAGAAATAAAGTGGTATCTCATCGAATTTAGTTTCTCTGGAACTAGGTGGTACGCGGCGACTGTACGGGACCTTCAAGTGGTACTCGATCACAAAAAGGTTGGGAATCACTGCTTTAACCACTCAATATCGAAAAATAAAACAATTGTGTGACCTACAAGTCATTTGCATCTGATCGGTAGTTTATATATACATATATATATATATATATATATATATATATATATATATATATATATATATATATATATATATATATATATATATATATATATATATATATATAT
>NC_090753.1:24413442-24428442 GCF_036898095.1 Palaemon carinicauda | reverse complement strand
TCTACACCTCACCGTTAACAGAACCTGTTTAAGTCAGTCTTTATAAGAATTATTTTGCTTGATTTTTTGTGAACGTCTTGTCCTGAACCTGTTGCATATAAACTCGTTATCTGTTGACATAAAGTTAGTGGCATTCACCTCGCTTCTCAGTTAAAACCTTACGGCTCACTCACAAAATTTTGAGTTTGAGCGGGTCTCAACCGCAGTCCAAAAGATTGCCGGGCAGGGAAGTTTCAAATATGCTACTACAAACCGTAATACTAAATAAAACATTTATTATCATATCTATTGATAACCAATATAGTGATATAAAAATCTATTTATGTTTCACATAACTAAAATAGATAAAAAGAGAAAAAAAATTACGAGATTATTATGAAGTTATATAAAAAGTAAGAATAAGTATTAAAGTCACTCACTCCATTGGTTCCCTAGCCGCCTCTACAAGACTCTTTCACTCAAGGTCAGGCCTCCACTATTCCCTTTTCACTGTGATATCATGCCAGCAGTCAAGTGTTCCAGGTCCAGGGTGTTCCACTTCTCTTTTTAAAATTATCTTTCCATCTCTACGAGGTCTCCCCAAGTGTGGTTTTCCCTCTGGTCTCCCAAGAATCACTCCCGTGGCAATCCTGCTCTCCTTCATTTGGACTACATATCCAGCCCACCATATTCGTTGTGCTCTTATATTTTGATTAAGGGCATGTTTGATAAATGTCTCAACTCACGGTTGTGTTTCTTCAGACAAATCTCATTATTTTCGTATATTCTCCTCAATACTCCATTTTCAAATATTAAAAGTCTTCTCTCCAAGTCTTCAGTTAACCGCCATGTTTCACAACCATAAGTCAAGATAGGCCTGGCAATGATTATATAGGTTATTGATTTAGCTGACCTACTCAGGTTTCTGGACATAAAAATTTCTTTCAGTGACTGAATTTGGAAATTGGAAGGTGAAGGTATTACAAAAGTTTGAATGGGATTTTTCTGATTTAACCAATTATTTCGTATGCTTTTCAGTAAATGAACTGAATCAAAAAGGAAGAAAAGTGGCACAGTCAAATCATATGGATTTGGAATGGAGGAGGCAAGATTTCCATCACACATTTTCTCGAACATATTTCTGTTAACCCTGTTGTTATCAGAGATTAATGATACGACAATGTATCCTATATCATGGAGGAACGCCAAAACTTTGTGCGTCAACTCAAGAAGTGTCTGTGCTCTCAGATTACAGACTGGGTACAAAGCAGCAACATGTTTGTTTTTCGAAAGGATTGATGAAATCATAAAAGCCTGAACTGTTGTTGCAGGTTCACTAGAGTTAACAGAAGCACCATAAACTTTACCTCCTTTATATGAGAGGCCTTTGTTTACATGTATCTCATCAAGCAGCACATTTACAATTTTTTCTTCACTTTTTAGTGTTGCAAAATTTTTCCTTAAAAAGAGCTCATGTGAATTTCCATTACACACAGACTTTGCACCAGATACATTAAGCTTCCTTAGGTAATCAGGATGAGGGAGAATAAGGACCTTGCTGTCATGTAGATGTATGTACAGTGATGGCCTTGACAAATAGACACTATATGCCCAAACCAAAAAATCACAGCTGTATGCAATTTTTTCTTTACAAAACATGCTTAACTGTTCAGCACAAAACCATAACACTCCCCCCTTTGAACACTTGTCATTTTCTGATTCAGTTTCCAATAACCCCTCAATAACTTTAATACACTGGGTCACTCTGTCAACATCACTAATAGCTGATTGAAGGTTAGAACTCAAGTGACTCAATAAATTTTCAAATTTTGACCACCGATCACATTTGTTTTCTGATCCTAAAAGCCATTTAAATTTGTTAGAATTTAAAGCAGTGTTTTCGTACCATACTAAAACTTTCAAGTCTTTCATCACCTTAAAAGATACAATTAGCTTTGGTTGGTCCTCACAATTAACTTTAAGGAAAGATACACAGTCTTCTCTTGAAACAAACAACCAATCCTTAGAAAGCCTATTAATAAAGTTTTTAACAAATTCATCGAAACTATGTCTTTTGTTTTCTGCGGACTCCTACGAGCTGGTGGTACTTTCTGTGACATGTATTTTGGTTGATTATGGAAGATAGTCGGGTATGCATCCTTGGTCAGAGTTGGCGTCCCCCTCTTAGCGGTGATCACAGTTCCATCAGGACGTGTAATGCTGTCTTCTGTAACGATGAAACTTTCTTCGAAGTGCTTTGCACACACGATTGTATTAGGGGTAGGTGTAAAGTCTTCTCTGTGGATGGCTTTTATCCATAGCTGCCGTCGTTGTTCATCCCTTGGGAAGCAGAACGCAGAAACATCTGATCTTGAATAATTACTTTTACATCCCGGCACACAGCATGACCTTGGCATCTGCAAAAATATATTAATGATATTTTTTTTCCACAAATATAATTTTCAAGAAATTATTGATAAGACCTTTTTTTGCATATCATATTTGCCTTTATATTAATAAATCACCGACACATTCTCGTATGGCCACATGAGATACAAAGTAGTGACAGTAAATTCAAAATTTGATCATACATCCCAGTTACAGTTTTCTTACGGTGCAAAAATGCCTAACATCCAGGGTGACCAGACGTCTCTATTTGACAGGATTGTTTCATATTTATGACATTTATCCCGTGTCCCGTATGAACACTCCCCGGGACGCCTTTTCTCGTATTTTTGATATTTAAAAAAAAATATATTATATACTAGTGAACTTTTGTGAGATACGAGGTAAAGAAAAGGCGGCCTTCCGAAATTGGCAACAGTGAAGATGCAAAATCAAAAAGAAAAATAACCAGGCTATAATGCACATTCGAAAGAAATAACTTACTAGAGTACAAATCAATGATAAATGTTATAAGATGATGATAAGACATGAACTAAAGTTTGTAACATGACACCTCAGTTTAGAGTCTCCTTAACTGAGGAGATGTGTATTGTATCGCACGTGTTTCATACACACTCTTACCCTGCAACGTTATTACTTTTTTGGTTTACCTTTCACTCTTTCTTGCACTGATAATAGACCAACCTGTTTATGCTTGCTGTATCATGGCTTAGTTTGTTTGAATTTTTTTGACATTCCTGCTTGCAAGTGCTTGTATACAACCTGTTATCTTTTTACTTAAGGTTAGCCTACATTCTAGCACCTACAGTTGTTATCACACTGGTGACCAATGTGGCAACATATATGTATGTAGGCCTATTTGGTTGATTTAAACCAAACATACTGATGATGTTGCTTCTTTACTATAAACTCAATCGCAATGTTGATCAAGTCAGGGCTATCGCTTATCTAAACATACTGTTTTTACTTACTATTTATCATTTGTTTACTTAAGACAATTATTCAATATTTTATTTGATGGTTACTGCGTTGGTTATAAAAGATAAAGGTTTTTAAAGTGTTTTGTATCAGAAATATATATATATATATATATATATATATATATATATATATATATATATATATATATATATATATATATATTTATTTATATACTCACACAGTATATACATACATATATACAAATATAATTTATATCCACACACATACATATATATATATATATATATATATATATATATATATATATATATATATATATATATATATATATATATATATATATATATATATATATATATACGTATATATATATAAATTTATATGCATATATATATGTGTGGATATGTTTATATATATATGTATGTATATACTGTGTGATTATACATACATACATACATACATATATATATATATATATATATATATATATATATATATATACACGTGTGTATGTCTGTTTTGCTAATACAAAAGCACTTTAGAAACCTTGATTTATTTGTAACCATTGCAGTATTAGTGAATATCAATTAAAACATTAGATAATTGTCTTCTGTAAAATATCAATTAAACGAAATTTAAAATGTGAAAGGCGTTAAAGATTTAACAATAAAATTGGAACCGACGACCAAATTATAGCTATACTAAATCGTAAGAAAAAAAAAACACAGAATGCTTAGAAAAACGATAGCCTTGACTTGATAGATATTGTGATTGAGTTTATAGCAAAGAATCAACATCGTCAGTATGTTTTTGGTAAATGTACAATGTAGGCCTACCGGTGTTGATAGTCGTTGTGTAAACATTTCAATTGGTCTTATGAAAATCGTCCAAAATTGCATTTTTCTATGCTGCAATATGCTGTCAGATACGCAGAAATTGCGAGAGTGCCATTTTAAACGCCGCCTCCCCCCCCCCAACGGAAAAATTTTCCCTACGCCATTGATTTAGGCGTCCCTTATTCAAATTTTCAGAATCTCGTCACCCTGCTTACGTCCTGTTACTTTTATGGCAGATAATGTTATTGTTATATAATTTTTGAGAAAACATCCCTCATCCAAACTTTAAAATACTAGTAACCGATCAAACAACATAAATTGAGTTGAATTATGATAAGAAATTTGTTGCCTATGCGTTTTGCCTATATATTATCAAAAACACTGTCGCGTTCTCGTACGGCCACACGAGATACAAATCAGTAACGGTAAATTTGAAATTTATCACATCCCAGTTTAAAACTGCATTACAGTGTAATACTGCCTTACATCCTGTTCCTCTCAAGGCAGATCTAGTTATCAATGACTATATAACAAGTGAAGTAGCAATGCAATAAGTTTAGTTTACGTTATTTGCCCAAGACATTCAAACATACCAAGCTGGAATTACCGGCTTTTGTATATAAACCGACTGGTAATGCAGTTATAAACCACAAAATTTTTATATTACTACAGTAAATCCAATAAGTAAACTATGTACAACTCTTACCTTGCATAATATCCAGTATGAAATCCAATAGCCAGAGGCTATTGCTTGGATGAAGACAGATTGCAGACTGAGTTTGAACGTTGTTACGTTACGAACTTACGCTTGCTGCTTGGATTAACCGACGCTGGCTATGACGTCACAGCCCTCACACGGTCGGCATGCCCAGGCCTTGTGTATTGAGACGGCAGTGGTTGAGTTCCCCTGGGAGGGAATTTCACCTTACAGGGAAAAAATGGACAGTATCTGTTGGTTTGAATTTTGGAACATGACCTGGGAAATTGTTTTGGTTCAGTTCCTACCGTGTATATCATATATACTATATCTTCTTTTAGGTTGACTTTTGGAGAATAAATTTGAGCATATATATATATATATATATATATATATATATATATATATATATATATATATATATATATATATATATATATAATGTGACGAGCCGAGAGAGGGTAGTAAACTCAAAGGCAAGATGCAATCAACTGAGTTATATTGTTATAGAACACTCTCCTTTATATACAAAACCTCAAGGCAACAGGACATAACAAGTTAACAAGAGAGACAATGTTACAGAGGAAACAGCAGACATGAATTTTCATGTTCGTTTAGTGCGAGGGAAGAGCTAAGATACAAGCATAATATATACAAAAGGAATTATGTACAATTGTGTGAAACACGGTTGGTACATGGCTCCCCCCCTAAAAATGACATACTGTACATGTTAAATAGGACGCCCTGATCTAGAGAGGCGAACTGTAGGCGGGTCATCTGGCAAAAGATAAGCAGGTTTTAGATGATCAATGGAGACCCAGTCTTCTTTGCCCTGAATGTTTAGGAGGAATGCTTTCGGACTGCGTCGGATCACAAGGAAAGGGCCCGAGTAAGGGGGCGTTAGAAGTGGCTTGCTGGTGTTGTTGCGCAGGAAGACGTGCGCTGCAGAGTGCAAGTCCGCTAGTATGTGATGCTTTGCTGGGGGCTTGTAAGTCTGGCGGCACGGAGTAAATTTTCCCACGACGTGACGTATGCGCTGGAGATCGTCGGAGGAGGTTGTAGAAGGAAAAAATTCGGCAGGGACGACCAACGGGTCGCCATACACCATTTCAGCTGCCAAGACGTCAAGGGCGTCTTTAGGAGTGGTCCTTAGTCCCAGGAGGACCCAGGGAAGCTGAGTAAACCAGTTGCAATCCTTGCAGCGGGACATCAAAGCTGCTTTGAGGGTGCGATGAAAACGTTCAACCATTCCATTGGCAGCGGGGTTGTAGGCCGTTGTCTGATGTAGGGTGATGCCCAGGAGATTCGCTAATGACGTCCACAATTGAGAGGTGAAAGTGGTTCCCCTGTCAGAAGTAATATGCTCAGGGATACCGAATCTTGAAATCCATCCAGAGAGTAAAGCAGATGTACATGAGGCGGACGTTGCAGTTTCCATGGGAATGGCTTCAGGCCAACGAGTGGAGCGGTCGATGACGGTAAACAGGTAACGATGTCCTTGTGATGTGGGTAGGGGGCCTACAACGTCGACGTGAATGTGTGCGAAACGACGCTGAGGTTGAGGAAAGGTGCCCACTCCTGAATTCGTGTGTCGATGTACTTTGGAAGTTTGGCAAGAAGTACAGGCGCGGACCCAATCCTTAGCATCCTTAGAAATGCCGTGCCAAATGAACTTTGCCTTCAGCAGCTGTGCAGTAGAACGGCACGAGGGATGTGAAAGGCCGTGAATGAAATCAAACACCTGTCGGCGCATGGGAGCAGGAATCCAAGGTCGCGGTCTACCAGTACTGACGTCACAGAGGAGGGTGGTGTTGGAGTCTTCGAGGGGAAAGTCTTCCCAACGGAGGGACGTGTAGGATGTTCTACAAGCTTGATTCTCTGGATCCTGTCATTGGGCTTCAGCCAGGGCGTTGTAATCCAATCCCAGTTGAACGGCAGCCAACGTGTTTCTTGACAGGGCATCGGCAACGGGATTCATTTTCCCAGGGACGTATTGGAGGGTGCAATTGTATTCAGCCACGGCGGAGAGATGTCGGCTTTGATGGGCGGACCAGGCGTCAGACTGTCGAGTGAAGGCGTGCACCAGAGGCATGTGGTCTGTGCGAATGACGAAGGGCGTACCTTCTAAGAAATGGCGAAAGTGACAGACAGCCAAGTGCACCGCCAGCAATTCTCGATCGAAGGTAGAATAACCCGATTCTGCCTTGGACAGTTTTCTGCTGAAGAAGGCCAATGGGCGGGGTTAGCCTTTGACCACCTGCTCGAGTACTGCACCAATAGCGACGTCGCTGGCATCGGTGGAGAGAAGGAGAGGGGCGTGTGGGATAGGAAAAGTGAGAGCCGCAGCAGTTGATAGGGCCTTCTTTGCATTGCAGAAGGCTGCTTCTTGAAGGGGACCCCACTTCAGGTCCTTTGGCTTACCCTTGAGGGAGGCGTAGAGGGGAGCAAGAGTGGCGGCAATGGCTGGCAGAAATCGGTGATAATAGTTGATCATGCCCAAGAATTCCTGCAGAGCTTTGACGGTCGAGGGCGCGGGGAAATTTTGAACGGCTGCTACCTTCTCAGGGAGGGGATGGAGTCCTTCAGGAGTGATACGGTGCCCTAAGAACGACACTTCGTTAGCGCCAAAGGTACACTTGCCGTACCGGACTACAAGGCCGTTTTGTTGCAGGCGGTCGAGCACGATGCGCAGGTGACGGAGGTGTTCCTCTTTTGAGGAGGAGAACACAAGTATGTCGTCCACATAACATACACAGAAAGGGAGGTCACCTAAGATGCCATCCATGAGACGTTGAAACGTTGCTCCAGCATTACGAAAGCCAAAACAGGAGTAATTGAAGGTGAAAGTGCCAAACGGAGTGGTGATGGCGGTCTTGGGGATGTCTTTTGGGTTCATAGGCACCTGATAATACCCCTTCAGGAGGTCGAGCGTAGAGAAAACCTTCGCTTTGTGCAGTAAGGAGGTCACATCGGCAATGTTTGGGAGGGGGTAGTGATCCGGTTCTGTTTGCATGTTCAGGCGCCTGTAATCCCCGCACGGACGGAGGGAGTCGTCTTTCTTCAGAACGATGTGTAAGGGTGACGACCATGGGCTGGAGGCCTTATGGCAAAGGCCCATTTTCTCCATTTCGGCGAACGTCTGTTTGGCGGCTGCCAATCGTTCCGGTGCCAGACGTCTGAATTTTGCGAAGACTGGGGGTCCCGTAGTCTTGATATGGTGATAAATACCGTGCTTGGCAGGAACCGTGGGCGTTTGGCGAAGTTCTGGACGGAAAACTTCCGGGTACGACGTGAGGAGGTGGGCGTAGGCATCCGTGGATGTGCTGATGTGGAGAGCGGGGTTAGAGGGGGCGGGTTGAAGAGGTGTCGACAAGTACGAGTCTGCGTTGACCAATCGTCGGTGGGCGACATCGACCAGAAGGTGGAAATGAGAGAGGAAATCCGCACCGAGGATTGGCTTTGTGACTGTCAGCAACGAGAAACTTCCAATTGAATTTACCGTTTCCGAACGATAATGTGAGGTTCTCGTAACCGTAGGTGGGTATCGCAGATCCATTGGCAGCTACCAAGTGGACGTCGGCAGATGTAGGCTGACTACGTCGTGCCTTGAAGAGTTTCCTTGGCAAAAGAGAACGACAAGCACCCGTGTCTACCAAAAATCGCACGCCCGTTCCTGCATCCTGTAAAAAGAAAAGATTAGAAACATGGGAGGCCACCGCCACAAGCGATGGCCTACTTACATGTTTTTTGGCCACTGACAATCCTTGGCACATTTCTTCACGGTTGCCCCGAATCTGAAGTGGTAGTAGCAAAACTGCGGCGGATGGGAGGTAGTAAGTGGCTGTAGAAGTCGTTCGTTGGGGCGCGAGCGATTGGTGGGTGGTGGGTGGCTTTGTCGCCGCTTCGGCACGTCACGGGGTAGGCGTGTATGTCCTACGGCATTCATGTCAGCTTCGGTTGACGTTGAATAGGCATCCTCGTCGTCAGGGGTGGAACCACATTCACCTCTCAATTGTGGACGTCATTAGCGAATCTCCTGGGCATCACCCTACATCAGACAACGGCCTACAACCCCGCTGCCAATGGAATGGTTGAACGTTTTCATCGCACCCTCAAAGCAGCTTTGATGTCCCGCTGCAAGGATTGCAACTGGTTTACTCAGCTTCCCTGGGTCCTCCTGGGACTAAGGACCACTCCTAAAGACGCCCTTGACGTCTTGGCAGCTGAAATGGTGTATGGCGACCCGTTGGTCGTCCCTGCCGAATTTTTTCCTTCTACAACCTCCTCCGACGATCTCCAGCGCATACGTCACGTCGTGGGAAAATTTACTCCGTGCCGCCAGACTTACAAGCCCCCAGCAAAGCATCACATACTAGCGGACTTGCACTCTGCAGCGCACGTCTTCCTGCGCAACAACACCAGCAAGCCACTTCTAACGCCCCCTTACTCGGGCCCTTTCCTTGTGATCCGACGCAGTCCGAAAGCATTCCTCCTAAACATTCAGGGCAAAGAAGACTGGGTCTCCATTGATCATCTAAAACCTGCTTATCTTTTGCCAGATGACCCGCCTACAGTTCGCCTCTCTAGATCAGGGCGTCCTATTTAACATGTACAGTATGTCATTTTTAGGGGGGGAGCCATGTACCAACCGTGTTTCACACAATTGTACATAATTCCTTTTGTATATATTATGCTTGTATCTTAGCTCTTCCCTCGCACTAAACGAACATGAAAATTCATGTCTGCTGTTTCCTCTGTAACATTGTCTCTCTTGTTAACTTGTTATGTCCTGTTGCCTTGAGGTTTTGTATATAAAGGAGAGTGTTCTATAACAATATAACTCAGTTGATTGCATCTTGCCTTTGAGTTTACAACCCTCTCTCGGCTCGTCACATTATATATATATATATATATATATATATATATATATATATATATATATATATATATATATATATATATATATATATATATATATATATATATGCTCAAATTTATTCTCCAAAAGTCAACCTAAAAGAAGATATAGTATATATGATATACACGGTAGGAACTGAACCAAAACAATTTCCCAGGTCATGTTCCAAAATTCAAACCAACAGATACTGTCCATTTTTTCCCTGTAAGGTGAAATTCCCTCCCAGGGGAACTCAACCACTGCCGTCTCAATACACAAGGCCTGGGCATGCCGACCGTGTGAGGGCTGTGACGTCATAGCCAGCGTCGGTTAATCCAAGCAGCAAGCGTAAGTTCGTAACGTAACAACGTTCAAACTCAGTCTGCAATCTGTCTTCATCCAAGCAATAGCCTCTGGCTATTGGATTTCATACTGGATATTATGCAAGGTAAGAGTTGTACATAGTTTACTTATTGGATTTACTGTAGTAATATAAAAATTTTGTGGTTTATAACTGCATTACCAGTCGGTTTATATACAAAAGCCGGTAATTCCAGCTTGTTATGTTTGAATGTCTTGTGCAAATAACGTAAACTAAACTTATTGCATTGCTACTTCACTTGTTATATAGTCATTGATAACTAGATCTGCCTTGAGAGGAACAGGATGTAAGGCAGTATTACACTGTAATGCAGTTTTAAACTGGGATGTGATAAATTTCAAATTTACCGTTACTGATTTGTATCTCGTGTGGCCGTACGAGAACGCGACAGTGTTTTTGATAATATATAGGCAAAACGCATAGGCAACAAATTTCTTATCATAATTCAACTCAATTTATGTTGTTTGATCGGTTACTAGTATTTAAAGTTTGGATGAGGGATGTTTTCTCAAAATTATATAACAATAACATTATCTGCCATAAAAGTAACAGGACGTAAGCAGGGTGACGAGATTCTGAAAATTTGAATAAGGGACGCCTAAATCAATGCGTAGGGAAAATTTTTCCGTTGGGGGGGGGGGGGGAAGGCGTTAAAATGGCACTCTCGCAATTTCTGCGTATCTGACAGCAAATTGCAGCATAGAAAAATGCAATTTTGGACGATTTTCATAAGACCAATTGAAATGTTTACACAACGACTATCAACACCGGTAGGCCTACATTGTACATTTACCAAAAACATACTGACGATGTTGATTCTTTGCTATAAACTCAATCACAATATCTATCAAGTCAAGGCTATCGCTTTTCTAAGCATTCTGTGTTTTTTTTTTCTTACGATTTAGTATAGCTATAATTTGGTCGTCGGTTCCAATTTTATTGTTAAATCTTTAAACGCCTTTCACATTTTAAATTTCGTTTAATTGATATTTTACAGAAGACAATTATCTAATGTTTTAATTGATATTCACTAATACTGCATTGGTTACAAATAAATCAAGGTTTCTAAAGTGCTTTTGTATTAGCAAAACAGACATACACACGTGTATATATATATATATATATATATATATATCTATATATATATATATATATATATATATATATATATATATATATATATATATATATATATATATGTATGTATGTATGTATGTATAATCACACAGTATATACATACATATATATAAACATATCCACACATATATATATGCATATAAATTTATATATATATATACGTAATATATATATATATATATATATATATATATATATATATATATATATATATATATATATATATATATATATATATGTATGTGTGTGGATATAAATTATATTTGTATATATGTATGTATATACTGTGTGAGTATATAAATAAATATATATATATATATATATATATATATATATATATATATATATATATATATATATATATATATATATATATATTTCTGATACAAAACACTTTAAAAACCTTTATCTTTTATAACCAACGCAGTAACCATCAAATAAAATATTGAATAATTGTCTCAAGTAAACAAATGATAAATAGTAAGTAAAAACAGTATGTTTAGATAAGCGATAGCCCTGACTTGATCAACATTGCGATTGAGTTTATAGTAAAGAAGCAACATCATCAGTATGTTTGGTTTAAATCAACCAAATAGGCCTACATACATATATGTTGCCACATTGGTCACCAGTGTGATAACAACTGTAGGTGCTAGAATGTAGGCTAACCTTAAGTAAAAAGATAACAGGTTGTATACAAGCACTTGCAAGCAGGAATGTCAAAAAAATTCAAACAAACTAAGCCATGATACAGCAAGCATAAACAGGTTGGTCTATTATCAGTGCAAGAAAGAGTGAAAGGTAAACCAAAAAAGTAATAACGTTGCAGGGTAAGAGTGTGTATGAAACACGTGCGATACAATACACATCTCCTCAGTTAAGGAGACTCTAAACTGAGGTGTCATGTTACAAACTTTAGTTCATGTCTTATCATCATCTTATAACATTTATCATTGATTTGTACTCTAGTAAGTTATTTCTTTCGAATGTGCATTATAGCCTGGTTATTTTTCTTTTTGATTTTGCATCTTCACTGTTGCCAATTTCGGAAGGCCGCCTTTTCTTTACCTCGTATCTCACAAAAGTTCACTAGTATATAATATATTTTTTTTTAAATATCAAAAATACGAGAAAAGGCGTCCCGGGGAGTGTTCATACGGGACACGGGATAAATGTCATAAATATGAAACAATCCTGTCAAATAGAGACGTCTGGTCACCCTGGATGTTAGGCATTTTTGCACCGTAAGAAAACTGTAACTGGGATGTATGATCAAATTTTGAATTTACTGTCACTACTTTGTATCTCATGTGGCCACACGAGAATGTGTCGGTGATTTATTAATATAAAGGCAAATATGATATGCAAAAAAAGGTCTTATCAATAATTTCTTGAAAATTATATTTGTGGAAAAAAAATATCATTAATATATTTTTGCAGATGCCAAGGTCATGCTGTGTGCCGGGATGTAAAAGTAATTATTCAAGATCAGATGTTTCTGCGTTCTGCTTCCCAAGGGATGAACAACGACGGCAGCTATGGATAAAAGCCATCCACAGAGAAGACTTTACACCTACCCCTAATACAATCGTGTGTGCAAAGCACTTCGAAGAAAGTTTCATCGTTACAGAAGACAGCATTACACGTCCTGATGGAACTGTGATCACCGCTAAGAGGGGGACGCCAACTCTGACCAAGGATGCATACCCGACTATCTTCCATAATCAACCAAAATACATGTCACAGAAAGTACCACCAGCTCGTAGGAGTCCGCAGAAAACAAAAGACGAGGTACTTGAACGAGATGAATTAAAGTTTCAAACATGGATGGAAAATGACACTATAAATAGTTTCGATGAATTTGTTAAAAACTTTATTAATAGGCTTTCTAAGGATTGGTTGTTTGTTTCAAGAGAAGACTGTGTATCTTTCCTTAAAGTTAATTGTGAGGACCAACCAAAGCTAATTGTATCTTTTAAGGTGATGAAAGACTTGAAAGTTTTAGTATGGTACGAAAACACTGCTTTAAATTCTAACAAATTTAAATGGCTTTTAGGATCAGAAAACAAATGTGATCGGTGGTCAAAATTTGAAAATTTATTGAGTCACTTGAGTTCTAACCTTCAATCAGCTATTAGTGATGTTGACAGAGTGACCCAGTGTATTAAAGTTATTGAGGGGTTATTGGAAACTGAATCAGAAAATGACAAGTGTTCAAAGGGGGGAGTGTTATGGTTTTGTGCTGAACAGTTAAGCATGTTTTGTAAAGAAAAAGTTGCATACAGCTGTGATTTTTTGGTTTGGGCATATAGTGTCTATTTGTCAAGGCCATCACTGTACATACATCTACGTGACAGCAAGGTCCTTATTCTCCCTCATCCTGATTACCTAAGGAAGCTTAATGTATCTGGTGCAAAGTCTGTGTGTAATGGAAATTCACATGAGCTCTTTTTAAGGAAAAATTTTGCAACACTAAAAAGTGAAGAAAAAATTGTAAATGTGCTGCTTGATGAGATACATGTAAACAAAGGCCTCTCATATAAAGGAGGTAAAGTTTATGGTGCTTCTGTTAACTCTAGTGAACCTGCAACAACAGTTCAGGCTTTTATGATTTCATCAATCCTTTCGAAAAACAAACATGTTGCTGCTTTGTACCCAGTCTGTAATCTGAGAGCACAGACACTTCTTGAGTTGACGCACAAAGTTTTGGCGTTCCTCCATGATATAGGATACATTGTCGTATCATTAATCTCTGATAACAACAGGGTTAACAGAAATATGTTCGAGAAAATGTGTGATGGAAATCTTGCCTCCTCCATTCCAAATCCATATGATTTGACTGTGCCACTTTTCTTCCTTTTTGATTCAGTTCATTTACTGAAAAGCATACGAAATAATTGGTTAAATCAGAAAAATCCCATTCAAACTTTTGTAATACCTTCACCTTCCAATTTCCAAATTCAGGAAAATGCAAATCTTCTGCCACTGAAAGAACTCTACACAAAAGAACGTGATAAATATGTTAAACTAGCGCCAGGTTTGTCAGAGAAAGTTCTTTTCCCTACTAATTTGGAAAGACAGAATGTGCAGTTTGTTGTCAGACTGTTTGATGAAAAGAATGTAGCTGCATTGAAAACAATGAATACTTTTGATGTGTCAGGTACTATTAATTTCTTGGAACAAATAATATCCTGGTGGTATATTGTAAATGTGAAAACTCCAAAAAAAGGGCGTCCACCTACGTCAGAAAGAATCTGGCCCTATCAAGCAAGATTCATCTTCAGATCCAAACTTGATATTTCTCAGTAAATTTGATCACTGGCTTGGTGCTTGGGAAGAGTTGGATATGCCTCACCATGGAAGGAATGGTAGATTGTCAAGAGAAACATATTTTGCTCTCAGGCACACTACATCAACATTGATAAAATTATGTGATTATTTGTTGAAGCACCATAACTTTCATTATGTATTACTGGGGAAATTTCAAACAGATAAGCTAGAAAGTAGATTTGGACAGTATAGAAAGATGAGTGGTACAAATTATAATGTAGCTGTTGCTCAAGTAATGGAGTATGAAAAGAAACTAAAAATTATGAATGTTCTTTCCATGGCTTCGTCGAAGTCTGGTCCATTAACCATCTTTGAGTTAAATTCCTCTCCATGTGAACTTGACTCTAAGTGTGATTCTGTCGATTGTTTAGAGAAATTCAAGGAGGCTGAGGAA
>NC_090753.1:24403442-24405942 GCF_036898095.1 Palaemon carinicauda | reverse complement strand
AATCAAGAGAGCTTTAATTTCCCGAGATCGAAAAGTTAAACTAGTTAGTTTAGTCTCAGGTAAACAGGAATGAGGAAGTTCAAGTTTCTCATTAGTCTGCTTACTGTCAAACTCATCAGCCAAAAGGGTTGCCTTTTCCTTTGGACAGTGAGTGATAGAGCCATCTGGTTCAGATAAATGAGTAACTGTTGCATGTACATAAAAGAGTTCAGATTTAAGGGTAGTCCACCACTTAAGCTCCTGGGTTGTACCAAAAGGTTTCTTATATGGTTAAATTGCAATCCTTTTCAATTGAATCATAAACTTTCTGTGTAAAAGCCTATATAGGCCTATATGTATTTTCAATAAGAAAATACATCGATATTTGTTTGTGCAAGTAAAATACATCTAAATATTAATCAAATTTATTAATAAACTCTAACTGTTATTTTCATCTCTTCATAAAGTAAAATTATCTCCAAGAGTTACGATGTGTAAAGAATGCTCTCAAATGTTTGTGTATTTTTGCCCAGGAAATATTCACGAAAGACTTTTGTTGTCGTCAACAAATTTGCACAAGAAGAAGAAGAAGAAGAAGAAGAAGCTCCAATGTTAAATTACATAAGAATTTCGTCATGAATTTCATTATATTCTTTATTCAAGTTAAAATATGTAATTTACGTATTTTTTGTAAATGAATAACGTTTTACTTCATGTATGTTTGCTATGAAGTTGTGACGAGCCGAGAGAAGGTTTTGACTCAAAGACAGGATGAAAGCAACTGAGTGAGTTTATTATAGAGCACTCTCCTTTATATACAAGAGCTTAATGCAACAGGATATTTCATGTTCAAAACTGACACCGTAACCGGTGAGAAAAAAAGGGCATGTTTATTAAGGTTCTTTTTAGTGCGAGGGAAGAGCGAAGATACAAGCATAATATAGCTAAATCTCTATTAAGGGATTCACCAACCCTAGATCTACATTCAGGGGATGTAATTGATGCAAAGAGAATAGCATCATCTGCATATGCAACAAGCTTGTTTTCTAGGCCAAACCACATGTCATGTGTATATAGTATGAAAATTATTGGGCCAAGAACACTACCCTGTGGAATATCGGATATCACATGCCTATACTCACTATGGTGCCTATCAACAACAACTCTGAGATCTACTACTTAAAAAATCAATAATAATGCTAAGAAACGACCCACCCACTCGCAACGGTTTGAGTTTCAAAACAAGGGCCTCATGATTAACAAGGTCAAAGGTAGCACTAAAATCAAGGCTAATCATACGAACTTCCTGACCACAATCAAGGGATTTCTGTACTGCATTAAATATTCTAAGAAGGGCATCATATGCTCCAAGACCTTTATGAAAACCAAATTGAAAACTAGGGAATAGAGGACTACCTTCAGGAAACCCATTAAGACATTTTGCCAGATGTTCAACAACTTTAGATGAAATGGCAGTTATGGAAATTGGGCGGTAATCAGTGGGACTTGAGCTACCAAAAACACATTTACATAGAGAAGTAACATAACCAATTATCCAACAAGTGCTAAAAGCTCCTCTTCTTGCTAGCTTCCGTAAAATAACAGATAACTTTGGAGCTAAAAAATTATGCTGTCTTTATAAAAAAACAAAGGAAAAATACCCTTCAGGTTTACACCTCCATAAGCATCAAGGTCCATCAACAGAGCTTTAATCTCACGAGATCGAAAAGCTAACTAGTTAGTTTAGCCTCAGGAAAACACGAATGAGGAAGTTAATGTTTTTCATTACCATGTTTACTGTCAAAAACATCAGCCAAAAGGGTTGCCTTTTCCTTTGGACAGTGAGTGACTGAGCCATCTGGTTTAAATAAAGGAGGAACTGTTACATCTACACCAAAGAGTGTAGATTTAAGGGTAGGCCACCATTTGTGTTCCTGAGTTGCAGCAGAAAGGGTTTCTTTTATGCTTAAATTGTACTCTTTTTCAGTTGAGGCATAAACTCTCTGAGCAAAAGCTCGAAGCTGATTATAGTTTTTGAGGTCAAATCTAATATGTTACTGTTCCAAAGATGATAGGCCTCATGTTTTTCCAAACAAGCATGTCTACGATCATCATTGAACCATTGTTTGTCCTTCACTCGATACCTTAGCACACGAGAATTGATACGCCTATCAATTATGTTGACTAGATTCTCATTCAAAAGGAAAACAGAATCAAAACTACTATAGAATTGTGACCAATTCAAGCACAAAAGATCATGCAAAATCCCATTATAGTCACCTTGAGATTTCATATAAATCGCATGGATATAATACATCAGGGACAGGGTGCTCATTCTTCACTACTAAAGAAATGAAGGCATGATTAGATGTCTTGACTGGAGAACCAACTGTATTACTCCAGGGGAGTCGGTGTATACGAGGTCTAAAACTTGAACAAATCTTTTATTGAATCTAGAAGAGGAAATTTGTTATGAAGTTTTAAAATAAAAGAAAAAAAATGTCCAAGTGTTCGAATCTAC
>NC_090753.1:24383442-24393442 GCF_036898095.1 Palaemon carinicauda | reverse complement strand
ATGGAGTAACGTTTTTCCACCGCCAGAAGCTGTTTACTATAGTAAAACACAGGATGAACACCATCCTCCTTTCTCTGAAAAAGGACACATCCAGTGCCAATGTCACTGGCATCTACTGCTATAATTAAACGCTTCTGAAAATCTGGGGAAGTCAAAAGGGGGTTAGTAATTAATACCGATTTAATTTAAGTTTATTAAAAGATTCTTCACACTGATCCGATCACCAGAACTTTTTCCCCTTTTCTAATAAACTAGTAAGAGACTGAGCAAGATCTGAAAAATTACGCACAAATCTGCGGTAATAACCCGTCATACCCAGCACTCTTCTTACCTCTCTAACATTACCAGGCCTTTTCAAATTTATAATGGGCTCGAGATTAGCTTGTTTTGGAGCCACCTGCCCCAAACCAACCTCATGACCCAGATAACAAAACTTGGCATGACCCAATTCGCACTTAGCCTAATTAAAAACTAACCCTGCAGACCTAAGGGCTTCAAAAACCTTACGTAACCTTAACATGTGATTATCACAGCCATTACTATATACTACAAAGTCATGAATATAAATTTCCATGACTTTAGAGGACGAAATATTATTTAAACAGTTTGAATATATTCTTCACAATTATGGGAATAAATTTTATTTCGAGAGAAAGAGAGAGAGAGAGAGAGAGAGAGAGAGAGAGAGAGAGAGAGTGAGAGAGAGCGAGATATGTGAGTAATTAAGTTATTAGCATAGTGTGCAAATAAAACGAAAATTATGAAAACATGATTTAATACATAGTTTCACATAACGTTGAGCATCATAAAAAATTTGTATAAAAGGAAGATAATGAATTGTCTATGAAATGAAACTAACATTCTACACTATATGTTCTATATAACGACAGTATATTTCCCATTTTCGTGTAATGTTAACTGCCGCTGTCAGTCATTTACGCGGTTCTTCTTCTTAAGATATTTTAGCAATTTCCGTTATCAAAAGTTTTAACACATAATTCTGCTGCGTGAAGTAGTTGACCCTCCGGAATTTATTGAAATTAATCATAAGATATTGACATTACTGACATCATTAACTTTTACGAAAAACAAAAAGATGTTATCTATCGAATTTTTCATTTCATTATGGTGTAAAGTACTTGATTGGTAAGATTCTTCTTTCTCATAAGCAATATTCTACTTCTGCCTTGTCAGTAATCTTAATTAAGTATTCTCGTTTATTAAAAAATTAACAACACTCTTTTTCATCTAAAATTTCAGTTGTCGTAGAAATACACATAGGGAAACATGTTCATTTCAACAAATTTCCCTTAACATAGCGAAAGAGGGAAATAGAAAAATTAGAAGACGAAAGAGGAAGAACGAGTAGGAATAAAATTGAACGATGAAAATACTTTAACTCTCCAGAAAGAAGATAATAAACTTATTTTTGGGCTCAGGCCATGTCGTCCTGATGGAAGTTCCTATTAGGTAGCTTTCTAGGGTATATTTGACTACAGTGATATTCCCAGAGAATTTTACCTTAAGGTATCCAGAATTCTAACTCCTGGAGCAAATATCCCTAAATAATCTCACAGGGATATCGCATGATATCAGACTACGTATTCTTGACACGTCACATAGCTATCTTCGCCCCGAACAGTATTAACGCTTCGAGGGGGAATAGTGACAAGAATCTGAAACGAGAATGAAAAGAGAGCCGCTCATAAGGCATTTCTCCTATTCCGTTTCCAGTGTGTATCTGATGAAGGCGGTAGCGCCCTCTTTATTTCTTTACGTGTAGCTCAACTACTCGGTGTTTTCCCTTGTGTTCTCTCGTTATTTTGGATTTAATTCAACTTTTTGATGACTTCTCCGGCCTCTTCTGCCTCTGGAAAGTTGAGTATTATCTTTACTATGTATAAATGTAAGCTCTTGTCGTTTTGAATTAAATCAAAAGTGATTTTAACGTAAACAAGAGCTGTTGCCGACCGGAGGCATCCTCGATGCTATCGCTTGCTCTTATGGGCCAGTTAGTTAGCTAGAGCGACGTTCCCGGTGTGTTACGCTTTAATAATTTTGCTATTTAGCTACTCTAGGAATGCTTATATTGTTCAGTCAGTGTTAGCTCGGGGATTTCGACACGGGTCGAGGTAACGATCCTGCCTTTCGCGAGGCTTCGTAGCCTAGACGTCTGGCACTAGTACTTTCATGCATGATATAAGTTTTTCCGAATGTTATATTATTGAAGCTATAGGCAAATATTTTATACATGTAAGATATTTTTGAATGTTTTTTCCAAGATTGTATACGAGAGAGTTTCGGTGATTTAGGTAATCGATTCTCACCTTACCTAGCTAGTATTCTAGGTACAGTAGTATACTTTCGCACATCCCCCGATTGTTCTTTTCTCCTCCGGAGGCCAAGTTCAATCCCTTTCTCCCTCTGAAAGCCCTTGGCTTAATCCTAGTGGTTCTACCTGTATATTAATCCAGGTATTACTATTCTAGGATATTTCTGCCCTGTCCTGATAACCAGAGGGACTGGTTTTTGGGTTTGGGCAGAACTTCAGAGTTTTAGTCTGTAGTCTGCTTCTTCTTAGCATGGAGAATGAGTCTCCTTTGCTTGGTTAGGGGCGGACACAGGAAGCTTCACTTCCCTAGTCCATGTCGGAAGGATTCTGATGATTCCTTCCTCTATTGGCCTAGCAGACTGTCCTGTGTTGTTTTTTCTCGGGCTTGAGAATGAGTTTCTCGGTTGCCCGACGAAATAACTTCACATAACCTAGTTCTGGTTGAGAGGAGGATAGCAAGCATTGCCAGTCTTCCTCCCTAATAGACAACTCTTGGTTAGGATGAGCTCCCTAACTACTGAGTGTGTCTCTTGCTAGAATGAAGTTTTTAGGACCCTTATCCCTTTGCCCACTTCCCTTTCTTTTTCTTTCCTGGCTATAGTCGTTCTTCCGTACCTAGCGTAGGTTAGGATGGAGGACCGGCTCAGCTCTCTGCCGTCCGGCATTACGTGCCGGCCGGTAGAGACCGCCACCCCCACCCCCCTTTTTTTTCTTTGCAGAATGAACCCAGACCTCACTTGGACTCTCTTCCATGTCTGCCGGTAGAGCCCGGCAGGCTGTGGATTCTTTGGAAGCCTGAATGCTACATTCTCCCCTTCCATAGTTCACTCTTTCTGGATGGAAGGTCGTATGGCATGCCGCCTTATAACCCTACATCCATACTGTTTCTCTGACTATTGTGTTGCAAGCCTAACCCGGCTGCCGGCTTAACAGCCAACAGCCGGGCAGGTGGAGGTTCTCTGGATCTTAGCTACTGTCGGCGGGCATGGTTTTATTACCTTTGCCACCCGGCAGTGCAATCACAGCCCGAATACGCTGGCCGCTACGATTAGCGGCCGGCAGCCGGGTTTTAGTGTTTTCAGTCGTCGGCTGAAAAGGTTTGCCTGCCGGCACACAGGCGAGAATCAGAGGGCTGCCGCCTATTAGTTAAAGATAGTATATCTTTGATCTATAAAGGTGTAGTTGCCGGCCGGCACAATAACATGCGATGTAGAGTAGTTGCTATATTCGTAGTGTAGAACACACTGCATTAGTAGAAACTGCTGTACAGAGTTTATGATAACACTAAAGTTCTTCATCATACTTAATGTTATTTTGTATAGCCTTTTGTTGAGACCATACTTTATATAGAAAGTGAGTTCTTTCTGTATTCTTTCAATCCCGTATATTAAAACTACATATTAAATTTCCGTTTAGGAAATTACATAAGGTATTCTAGTATAGAATTAACCTTAGTTTTAATATTTTGGAAGGTTACAGCAATTGACTGAACAGGAAATACAAGTATGTCTTTCCTTCTTTCTTTTATAGCTTTTTTATATAAGGTAAATGTTTCAATATAAGTGAAAAGCTTTCATTTGAAACTGATGAATTTTTCTTCTCTTTACAGGAGGACCATCCGAAGTGCGAAGTGTGTTCTGTAATGTCCGCAGTAAGAACTTCTGTGGACATCAATATTGTAGAAGGCACGTAGCATGCGCAGTGTCCAGAGGTTTTCTCCGCTGTTGGGACCCTCAGGTTTGTACAGTTTGTTATAACCTGATTACCGTGGCTTTTGACGACCCTAAGTCAACGGAGTCAAGGGATGCTGCCAGAGAAACGTTACAATCCTGGGTGAGGGGTTTAAAAAAAGAAAAAAAAGAAGAAAAACAACTCAGGTCCCTACCTTCCAAATGAGAAGATGAAGGCCTACTTTTTCCCTAAAGCATCGGCTGATGCATTCATCCTCCAGCCTCATGTGTAGATACCAATTACCCTGAATCCGGTAGACTCTGAAGTGTTAGCCGCCCTTCAAGACATCAAATTGGACGATAGGATGTCGGAGGTGTCGGATTCTTCTGAGAAGGACCTTCTAGGAGAAGGTCAGGAGAAGGAGCTGTTTCAGACTCCTCAAGTAGAAGTGCAAGAAATCGACTAAGTGTCGGTTATGTTGGTTCTGGACCCAGAACCTGTTCCTTCTACATTGTCTGCTATCCCAGATGAACTGGGAAGGACTCTTTCTTCCATTGTTGAGATGATCCATCAAATTCAAAGGAAGAATGATGAGAAGGAAGCTGCAATGAAACTGGAGTTACGTAGACTTGCAGCATCAGATGGGCCCCAGAAGCGGCTCAGCGTGAAGGATCTTCCCTTGTGCTCAAGTACCATTCCTTGGAGGTATGCCGAACACATGCCAATGACAACTGGGGAGATCGTGATCTCAGAAAAGTTGGGAGCAATTCCCCTGGAAGAAGTAGAATTTTGGCCCAATAAAGATTTTTATCCGGACTGCTATGCCCGTCTTAGGAAGGAGCCAGCCTTAAAGGAGCAGACGGAGCCGGAGGTCATAGTTTTTTACCATAGTAAAGCTCACACGTTACTAACAAGCTCGATGAAAGAGAGGGGCTTCACTAACTCAAAGGTACCCGCCTTGAGTAAGAAGCTTCCCTCCTTTGTGGCCTCTCCTACCAGAGCCTTCCCCTTCTTGGAAAAGGGATATAAGGCTGCCTTAAAAGCGGTGGAGGCAGGGAAATCATGTCCCTCCTTGGAGGAGTACAATCCGTTATCTCTGACCTTGCCCTTGGACCAAGAAGACTGGAAGGACGTGCACCTTACCTTCACAGTCGGAAAACTGGAAGCTGATATTGCTGAACGCCAGTTCGGTGAGGCGCTTCCAAAACTATCGGAGGTTCTCTTGCGTAGAGAGCAAGAGACAATGGAAGGACTTGCGGCATCGATGTCATTGCAAACGACACTAAAAACGATGGCAAGTGACCCCAAGAACCAGGACATGTTCATGGTTATGGCCAAAACCCATCTGGCCACAGTTACAAAGATTTCTATAGCTTCATTAAAGCTAGGAAAGCATGTAGAGAGTTCGTGTTCACCTCGGTTGCGGTGAGGCACGAACCGAAGAAACTGATCTCCTCTCGTATTTGGGGTAAAGACCTGTTTCCCAATGAAGTGGCTAAAGAGGTAGTAGACAAAAGGCCTAGGCCATCCTCTCGGCCGGCTAAAATCTACCGACAGCAACATCAACAACAACTTCCTGTGATCGCGGTGCCTCAGATAGTGCCACAACCTCCAACCACATACCAGCTGGTACCTCAACAAACGGCGACACAGTCGCCAGTTCTTAACCCAGCCTCCAAAAGGCAGACTTCTTCCTTTCGTCCGAGAGCCAGAGGAACAGCCAGAGGTTCTTCTAGACGCCCTTCAAGAGGAAGGGGATCCAGGGGAGGACGCGGTCAAGGAGGCAAGGCCTCAGGTCCACAGCAGCAGAAGTAGATACTTCCAGTAAGAGGGAGATTACAGCTTTTTACCGATCGCTGGACCTTCGATCCCTGGGCCCACAGCCTAAATAAGAATGGACTAGGTTGGAGCTGGAGCAGTCCTCCACCTCAATTTCCTCAATTCTTCCAACACTCAACCCCCGCTCTGGAAGAATATGTCCGAGAGCTCTTAGTCAAAAGAGTAATCCGGAAGTTTAGGTCCATCAAATTCCAAGGAAGGCTGTTTTGTGTTCCAAAGAAGGACTCAGAAAAATTCAGAGTCATTCCGGGCATATGCTGTGTCTATAGACTTGTTTGACGCTCATTGGCACATTCCAATTAATCGTCACCTCTCCCCCTACCTAGGCTTCAAGTTAGATTGATAACTTTACGCCTTCAGAACCATGCCTTACGGGCTAAACATAGCCCCAAGGATTTTCACGAAGCTCGCGAACGCAGCCGTAAATCAATTACGCCTAAAAGGGGTCCAAGTAGTAGCCTACTTGGACGACTGGCTGGTGTGGGCAGCATCCAGGACAAAATGCATGCAAGCTTCTAAGATAGTGATCCAGTTCCTGGAACATCTGGGATTCAAGATCAACATCAAAAAGTCTCGTCTTTCTCCAGCTCAAAAATTTCGGTGGTTGGGAATCCACTGGAATTTGGAGTCACATCGGCTTTCCATTCCTAGTAAGAAGAGGAAAGAAATAGCAGGATCTGTCAAGAGACTATTGAAATCCAAATGGATATCAAGACGTGAACAGGAGAGAGTACTGGGCTCTCTACATTTTGCTTCGATAACAGATCCAGTGCTAGAGCACAGCTTAAGGATGCAACAGGAGTCTGGAGGAAATACGCATCATTTGCGCGAAGAAATGGCCCTTGTCGGCAGTTCACATTCTAGAGTTCCGCAATGTGACAGCGGACGCTCTATCTAGGTTTACACCTATAGAGTCAGAATGGTCCCTTGACGCAGGATCGTTCTCCTTCATCTCGAGTCAAGTCCGAGAGCTGCAGATAGACCTCTTTACGACGAAAGACAACAAGAAAATAGTTCGTTACGTGTCCCCTTGCGAGGATCCGTTAGCGGAGGTAGTGGACGCTATGTCCCTGGACTGGATCAGATGGTCCTGTATCTATCGGTTCCCTACGCAGACCTCCTTTTGAAGGTCCTCGATATGCTGAGATCCTTGAAAGGGAGAGCTGCAATAGTGGCCCACAAGTGGCCAAATAGCGTGTGGTTCCCTCTGGCATTGGAACTACTAGTAAAATTCGTACTGCTACCGGATCCATCCCTGTCTCAGCGAGTACAGAAGTCGACTGTCTTCGCTCCATCACAGAAAACATGGAACCTACATCTCATGATTTTCTCTCCTTAACGATGAGAAAAAGATTCGGTGTTTAAAAGTCGGTTTAGACTTTTGGAGGAACCAGAAGACATTATGGGGCTTCAGGAAAGAAATAGCTATCCTTTGTCAAGGCGAAGAAACTGAAAGAAATCCTGACAGATTCCTATTTATAATTCTTCATTCACCTTCATGAGCAAGGTTTAGCAGCCTACACAATTCTATTATTCAAGCCTGCCTTGACAAGTCAGATACCATATGCCTTACAGGTCGACCTTTCTAACGACGTTCTTAATGAACTAGCCCTTCAGCACTTCCAAAGACCATTTGCTTGGTCATTAGATATGATTCCTCATTGTGTATATATAATGAACAATGAGGAATGTGCTTAGAAGGTTTTGAATTTAGGTCATATTTCTGTTTGTACTTGCCTTGGGGGCCAGAGTTAGTGAATAGTGGTTCTCTCTACAGAGGAAGGCCACGTCCAGTTCTTGGAGGGAGAACTGAATCTATTTCCAGACCCAACGTTTCTTACCGTGAACAAGCTACCCACCAACAGGTGGGGTCCATAGAGAATCTGCCCTCTGGAGGAAGATGCATCTCTATGTCCAGTGGAGTGCCTAAAGGTCTATCTTCATAGAACTTCAGACTTTATGGGAGGACAGCTGTTCAGAAGAGAAACCCTGGGTTCAAAGTTATCTATAACTAAGGGCGAAATTCACCCGTGTTATTCGCAGAACGGATCCAGACAGTACACCCGTTAGTCATGATCTGAGGAAAGTTGCCTCTTCCATAAAATTTCTTTAATTATATGGACTTTGAACATCCTTGTTTGTACACCGGCTGGTAGTCATCCAAGGTGTTCTTTATGCACTATGCGAAGCAAGTGGAGCAACTTATGAGATCTGTGGTAGCAGCAGGTAGAATTCTTTAACCTTCTGTTTTAAATCTCCGAGGAACAACAGCGTCCTCCACTTCACCCTTGAGAACAGCGTCGACAACAGCCTCCCGTTCCTGGATGTCTTGATTTCTTCCACCAACGAGGGATTCCAGACCACCGTCTACACTAAGCCCACAAATCTCGGAATGTGTTTAAATGGCGAAAGTGAATGTCCTGCCCGCTACAGGGCCTCGGCCATCAAGGCCTTTGTATGCAGGGCCTTGTCACACTGCTCGTCATGGACTGACACCCACAAGGAGCTGGAAAGAGCCGTACAGGTCCTCATCAACAACGGCTACAGGAATAAGCAAGTCCAGCGTGAAGTGAGGACAGCTATAGACAAGTGGTATGGGTCCCCTACGGTGGAAGGGTCCGACAGCGCCAGCCAGGAGTTCGACAGCACTAGACATAGGTCCGACAACCCCACCAATGGATCTAGAGACATCAAGCTTTACTACAAAGGCCTCATTCACGCAGAATACCAGTGGGATGAGAAGGCCATTAAAGACATCATCACTAACAACGTGTCACCCACTGATGAGACCACGAAAGTGAAATTCATCATCTATTACCAGACTGAAAAAACCCGCAGCTTGATCATGAGAAACAATCCAGCGCCCCCTGAGAACGATCCTCTGAAGAAGACAAATGTAGTCTACTCTTACCAATGCCTAGTCCGAGGATGCCCCGGCAAATACATAGATATGACTACTATGAAACTTTCGAAGAGGATTTCGTGCCACGTCCAGCAAGGTGCTATAAGAAATCATGTTCTACAGCGACATAACACCTAAATTAGCCGGGCAGACATCGTCGCCAACACCAAAATTATCGGCAGCGCCCCTGACAGCAGGCGCCTACGAATATTGGAAGCTCTGTTAATCCAGAACGAGAAACCAGCGTTGAATACGACCCAAGAGATGTTCCTCCTACCATCCTGTGGACGTACCAATGCTAGGAACCTAGAACAAGACCCCCAGAACTATGACAACCCCGATCCTGACACCCCCACAAATGGAAAAATCGTCTGTCCGAATGCCGATTTTGGCGGCGAACATGGCCCGGAATTCTAGTCTGCTGAGCGTAGGAATGGGCCGCCTGACTTTGATCCCGTCTCGGCGCGCGTATCAGCCAATCAGGGAGCTCGGATACCTCTCTCAGCCCAGTCCACTGAGCGAGAGAGGAGACTGCCTGACTTTATGGCTGGCTCGGCGCGCATCTTGACCAATCAGGATTCAGAATTCCTTCCTATCTCTCAGCCTGGGAGGCAGAGCCAAGCTCGTCGTACATCTGCCACCAGAGCCTACAACCTCCGATCGACCAATCAAAATTCGAGGCCCCTCTCTACGAACCAGAGCCGGGATTTATAAGGACCCAGATCCAGACAGAGCCTCACTTCTCGCCTAAAGACGGAGCAAGCAGTCCCGAAACGCGTCGCACTCCACTCCTGACTTTACCTGTTGTAATTTTCAAGTATTAATTGTACTTGTATTAATTACATCCAGCCTTAACCTGAATTGTATCATTCACCCACCTGATGACCTTCGCCACCTTGCTAGCTGAATGTAGCAACCCTGAAAAGAGAATTGTTCGTAGAATTGAGCCATAATAATAATAATAATAATAATAATAATAATAATAATAATGATAATAATAATAATAATAAACCTTAGCTTCAGAATATCCACAAAATACCAGAAAGTCCAAGCAATGAAAGGAATAATTGCTAATTAAGCAGTTATTGGTTATCCCCGACCTCACTAAGTTTAAGGATAGGGCATGAGTACTTTAAGAGGTGCTTTACAGTGTTAATGTCAAAAAGGTTTCTCAAATAATTTGATCATAAGGCAATAACCAGAAATGGCAAAATCAAGCAAAACATAGCGACGATACCCATTACAAACCCAGATGT
>NC_090753.1:24373442-24378442 GCF_036898095.1 Palaemon carinicauda | reverse complement strand
AACAAACACTAATAGCTCCCATACCTCAGATTTTGCCTGATGGCCACATTTTACAAAATTATCTTGTAAGAATTCTGCGCATTACTTTATTTTCGGCCAAAAATAATCTCAGCAGTTATTCCATCGTATCTACGGGTTTTCCATCCCTTCAGTTTTATAGTCATAGCTTCCATTCCAAACACACTGAATTCATTCATCGTCATAACAATGTTTTCCTCAGCTTCAGGTATATAAATCAGATTAATCCTTTCATATCTCCAATTTATGACCTCCCGAAAGTGTTTCGTCTAACGTTGCCTTTCTTCATCTTCTGTCGTTATAATAGATCCAGCTCTCTTTTTGATGGGTATATGCTTCTTCTGTTTTGTCCCAGTAGAGATTTCATTCAAAATTCTATGACCAATTCTTACACCAAAGCTACTCCCTGAGTTAATTGCTATGTCAGGCTGATCTGCTTTCCTGTCTAAATATTCGCTCCAGTTATTTCATAATTTATTGTTGACCGCACCATCAATACTGGAATATTTATCGTATTCTACCTAGTAATTTGCGTTATTTCTTCGAAAACTCCCAATAAACAATTTTTGCCTTTGTTTCCTTTTACAGTATCTAAATTATCATTTCAAATTCACAGCTTCTCCTTGTAACTGCGTGTCCCTAAACTTCATTACCAACCAACTAATATATGTTCTTAATATTTTGCCATTCTTTATTAATTGCCTGATCTTCGTCTCCTAAAGCCTTTTACTACAAATCAATTCTTACATTGAATTTTAAACGTATATATATTCTCATCTTCTAGAAGCTTGGTTGTATCAAACCTAGGTATTCTATCTACATTTCTGTTGGGTGCTTTCAGCTTTATTTTCAGTGCAGAGCTGGCGATTGCTTCCAATATCTTCACCTCTATCGCTTCTTACATTACTCAAAATCCTCCTTTCTCTTTATTAATGGCTATTTGTGTGTGATCTATTCGATTTTTGTAATTACTGCATGGTTAAGTCCATGTATATTTGTGGATGTCTTTGTGCTGGAAAAGGATGCATCTAACAATAAGATTGTTTGCTGAACAAAAAACGTATAAAATTTGCTCCATTTTTTTTTTTTTGCAACTGCTCTAAGATCCTCAATACCTATCACCTTCTCTATTATACCTTGATTATTCCTTCCAACTTTAGCATTGAGGTCACCAATCAAAATTTTCATATCTCTTTCTGGGATCTCATCTATTAGAGTCTGCAGTTCTCCATAGTATTTATCTTTCCTTTCTTCAGGGGAATCATGTGTTGGTTCATAGCAAACTATTACACTCGTATTCTATTGCTTTGAATTAAACATCACAATTAACAATCTACTAATTACTACTCTCAACACCGTTAATGATTTTCTGCTCTAGGTATCATCATCATTTCTACCCATTTTCTTCCAAATCTATATGTTCGTCCCAAATATATATATATATATATATATATATATATATATATATATATAATATATATATATATATATATATATATATATATATATATTTGGCTTAGTCTAAGATTTCTTTACCAATCCTCTACAACGTGTTTCACTTAAGGCTAGGATATCCATACTATATTTCGTAAATAAATTCTCCACATGCTATAACTTTCCAATCTGATTCATGGTTCTAACATTCCAATGACCAGTTTTGTATTTTTCTTTTGTATTTATAAACCATGAAAATCTTAGCACTTCGCTACGACCGGGACTGAGGGCCATTCTATCATTTTCTCTTTCCATAAATTGACTAAATCCACATAGGACCCGTTGACTAAACTAGAAAAAAAGGATAGCCAGTTCCTGATGATGCATAGTGTCTATCTATCAAATCCAAGTGACCCCTGCCGCTCCATACTAATTCCAGTAGGATTCTCCACCAGGCATCAGGAGTAGAATCCGAAGAGACATTATGTACATAGCCCTAAACCCAATCCTATACCCTGCTACTGGTGTCTTCATTGAGATTTAGGGGGGCATTTCCACACCAAGAGTTCTCGTTACTCCACCAACTTACTCATCCGCTCAAATAACCGTTGGCAAACAGGGATTGCTAAAATGTACCACCTAATACAGGCATAGTTAGTATTCACTCAATTTGATTTATGAGTAAACAAATGCATAGTCTCTCTCTCTCTCTCTCTCTCTCTCTCTCTCTCTCTCTCTCTCTCTCTCTCTCTCTCTCTCTCTCTCTCTCTCCTAGGATTAAGAAAAATCCACCCTGGATGATCTTAATTATGCAGAATGTATAGCTTGATTCTGAAGCTTCTATTTCTCGTATTTCACTTTTGAAGTACTCTTCAATATTGAAACTTTTTAATGAAATCCAGTATTCCCACTCTGCATAAAAGGTATAGAAGAGGAGCGGCCAGAATACGTGATATTCGCCTTTAGGGAAACCTAACTAGTATTACTGAAAGGGGTTAATATGTTCACAGAGCTGAATTTGTACATGTGGGGTAGTATATACTAACACTACATTGTTATTACTTTTATTGTTACTATTATGACTTTTATTATTACCATTATTTCCATTTATTACTTGCCCAGCTACAACCCTAGTTGGAAAAGGAGGAGACTATAAGTCCAGGGGCTCCAAATGGGAAAATAAAAACGACAAGGACAGCAATGACGAACACAACCGCCACAACACCAATTTTGACAATAACAATAACAAATAAAAAGATCAATCACACATTTCAGCCATCCAATGAAGATATTAAACATTTGTCTTAAGTCTACGGCCCAAGCCTATTGTATATTAATAACAATAATACCCAGAATCGCGATCTTGATCCGGATCACCTCCTAAATTCAATGGATCTTACGGACCTTAATAATTATACATTGTTAAAAATTTGGGAAAATCTTTCAAGAAGTGTTGAGGTAATCCTGCTAACAGACAAACAAACAGATATAAAGATGAATAAACGCCGGTCATATCATAACCTCCTTGGCGGAGGGTAATAGTAATATTGATGACCTTCCTAAAAGACTAAAATTAGCTTAATGGAAAATGGTGGAAATAATTAATAATTGTAATAATAATAGTAATGAATATGATTAATGTAACTAAAACTATGATTCATAAGGTGATAGAGAGAGAGAGAGAGAGAGAGAGAGAGAGAGAGAGAGAGAGAGAGAGAGAGAGAGAGAGAGAGAAATTAACGCATAAAGTCTACTCTCTCTCTCTCTCTCTCTCTCTCTCTCTCTCTCTCTCTCTCTCTCTCTCTCTCTCTCTCTCTCTCTAACAAGAATGTTGAAAGTTTTTATAGGAAAATAAGTAAAATAAGAATTGGTTACGAGCAGTTAAGTGAAATAAAGATTAGTAATTATAACATTAGGGAAAAAATGATGCACACTGAGAGATTTTTTTTGTTTTGTTTTGAATGTAAAAAAAAAAAATCACAAAATTTTTTTAATCACAACATTGTCAGAAAAATATATAATATATGCTATAACTGAGGAAAATTGCCCTTTGTCAAATATATCTAATTATTTATTGGATGAAGAGAGAATTTGATTAAGAGGAAGAATAAGTCTTCCATTTCACGAGATGAATTTTTCCGTACGGAAAAATTTCCGTTCTTCACACGAGGGAATTTTCCCCGAGTGGCCTCCTAGTTTAGGTAATTCACTACACTGGAACCGAGCGGGTTAGCAGTGCAGGTGGCTAGTATATCATCGTCACTCGGAAATTCTTCCATACAGGCAACGGTGAAAGACCTCATTGATCTTCATTGATATCTAATCCACGCTGACGAAATCACGCGACATCAAACCCCTCGTGTGAAGAAGCCAGCCTGAAAAAAAGAAGTTTCTTAGGGATGATGAAACATAAAATAAATTTCTTTTTAAGAAAAACAATACGCTGACAAATTTGATTAATTATTCCTCCGGATATAATATTCCAAGCTACATTTTCTTGTGCTACTTGAATTCATTCTTTCGGTTTCTGAAGTCCTTTTGTCCCCATAAGACTTCCATAAAAAGAAGTGACCATTATCCTAAAGAATAGAGTACCCTCCGGGGATACTGGGGACTTGATCGTGTCCTGCCGCGTAGGATTCTCCAAATCACAATGGTTACCCCTAGACGTCTTTTGACCTGAGGGGAAATGTCCTATCAATCCCATTTTAGTATAGTATAGAATTTGGTCAACTGATATTGCTGGAACTAATACTTTTGGCTTTAACAGTATCAATAGTAATAAAGATATAAACATGTATTTGTGAACTGAGATCGAAATAAAGTTTTCGAAATTGCTAATCGACTTCTTTTTATCCTACTATTACTACTACCAATACTACTACTACTACTACTACCACTGGTTGTGACTGCACTCATATTAATAAATAATTGAGTAGATAATATACATTATATATTACTGCTAGTAAAATGCAGGAGAAAATCAGAAGTACCATTATCTTTGAGTGAGGCAAGCAAGAAAATCTCGGTGGTTTCGCAAATGAAGAAAAAAAAAAAACGGGTATTTATTAAGTTCAAATCATAGTCCAAATATTGCAAATTAAGGAGAATGGCGTAGACAGAAGTAAAATGAGAAACAGCAGAAGAAAAACCAGGAAAGAAGAAGGATGAGGAAGAAGAGAATTAAGATGACATTCATGTGGTGATAAAAAGGAGAGGAGAAGAGACATGAAATGTTGGGACGATTTTTTTCACCTTGTATCTTCTTTATCTTCCACAATCAAAACTATGTCTTCCCTCGATTTTGATTTTGTTTATTTCATGAATTTCTTGCATAATTTGTATTTTGTGACGACTTACGTTACATGCAACATTTTAGCACAATAGAACTCACCACGTATCTAAAATAAAGTTAAAGATACTTGTCCCCAATATACTTGAAATTTCATCAGCTTAAATATTCTTTCATTACTTTAAAAATTCAGTGTCTTATTTTTAGAGTCATTAATGAAAATGAATGGCTTCCCTGGCCCCAGGGGGTGGGCTAT